>NC_030833.1:22583616-22848012 GCF_001704415.2 Capra hircus | reverse complement strand
GCCCAATATGCTACTGGAGATCAGTGGAAAAATAACTCCAGAAAGAATGAAGGGATGGAGCCAAAGCAAAAACAAATACCAGTTGTGGATTTGACTGGTGATAGAAGCAAATTCCGATGCTGTAAAGAGCAATATTGCATAGGAACCTAGAATGTCAGGTCCATGAATCAAGGCAAATTGGAAGTGGTCAAACAAGAGATGGCAAGGATGAACATCGACATTCTAGGAATCAGTGAACTAAAATGGACTGGACTGGGTGAATTTAACTCAGATGACCATTATATCTACTACTGCGGGGCAGGAATCCTCAGAATAAATGGAATAGCCATCATGGTAAACAAAAGAGTCTGAAATGCAGTATTTGGATGCAATTTCAAAAACGACAGAATGATCTCTGTTTGTCTCCAAGGCAAACCATTCAATATCAGTTATCCAAGTCTATACCACCAGTAATGCTGAAGAAGCGAAGTTGAACCATTTTATGAAGACCTACAAGACCTTGTAGAACTAACACCCAAAAAGATGTCCTTTTCATTATAGGGGACTGGAATGCAAAAGAAGGACGTCAAGAAACACCTGGAGTAACAGGCAAATTTGGCCTTCGAATGCGGAATGAAGCAGGGCAAAGACTAATAGGGTTTTACCAAGAAAATGCACTGGTCATAGCAAACACCCTCTTCCAAGATGGGTGGGTCATAGTGGAGAGATCTGACAGAATGTGGTCCACTGGAGAAGGGAATGGCAAACCACTTCGGTATTCTTGCCTTGAGAACCCATGAACAGTATGAAAAGGCAAAATGATAGGATACGAAGAGGAACTCCACAGGTCATTAGGTGCCCCAATATGCTACTGATCAGTGGAAAAATAACTCCAGAAAGAATGAAGGGATGGAGCCAAAGCAAAAACAATACCCAGTTGTGGATTTGACTGGTGATAGAAGCAAATTCCATGCTGTAAAGAGCAATATTGCATAGGAACCTAGAATGTCAGGTCCATGAATCAAGGCAAATTGGAAGTGGTCAAACAAGAGATGGCAAGGATGAACATCGACATTCTAGGAATCAGTGAACTAAAATGGACTGGACTGGGTGAATTTAACTCAGAGACCATTATATCTACTACTCGGGCAGGAATCCCTCAGAATAAATGGAATAGCCATCATGGTAAACAAAAGAGTCTGAAATGCAGATTTTGCAATTTCAAAAACGAAGAATGATCTCTGTTTGTCTCCAAGGCAAACCATTCAATATCAGTTATCCAAGTCTATACCACCAGTAATGCTGAAGAAGCGAAGTTGAACCTTTTATGAGACCTACAAGACTTTGTAGAACTAACACCCAAAAAAGATGTCCTTTTCATTATAGGGGACTGGAATGCAAAAGAAGGACGTCAAGAAACACCTGGAGTAACAGGCAAATTTGGCCTTCGAATGCGGAATGAAGCAGGGCAAAGATAATAGGGTTTTACCAAGAAAATGCACTGGTCATAAGCAAAACCCTCTTCCAACACACAAGAGAAGACTCTACACATGGACATCACCAGATGGTCAACACGTATATCAGATTGATTATATTCTTTGCAGCCAAAGATGGAGAAGCTCTATACAGTCAACAAAAACAAGACCAGGAGCTGACTGTGGCTCAGATCATGAACTCCTTATTACCAAATTCAGACTCAAATTGAAGAAACTAGGGAAAACCACTAGACCATTCAGGTATGACCTCAATCAAATCCTTATGATTATACAGTGGAAGTGAGAAATAGATTTAAGGGCCTAGATCTGATAGATAGAGTGCCTGATAACTATGGAATGAGGTTTGTGACATTGTACAGGAGACAGGGATCAAGATCATCCCATGGAAAAGAAATGCAAAAAAGCAAAATAGCTGTCTAGAGAGGCCTTACAAATAGCTGTGAAAAGCAAAGGAGAAAAGGAAAGACATAAGCATCTGAATGCAGAGTTCCAAAGAATAGCAAGAAGAGATAAGAAAGCCTTCTTCAGTGATCAATGGAAAGAAATAGAGGAAAACAACAGAATGGGAAAGACAAGAGATCTCGTCAAGAAACTTAGAGATACCAAGGATACATTTCATGCAAAGATGAGCTCTTATAAAGGACAGAAATGGTACATGGACCTAACAGAAGCAGAGATATTAAGAAGAGGTGGCAAGAATACACGAAGAACTGTACAAAAAGATCTTCACGACCCCAGATAATCATGATGATATGATCACTCAATCTAGAGCCAGACATCTTGGAATGTGAAGTCAAGTGGGCCTTACGAAGCATCACTACTAACAAAGCTAGTGGAGGTGATGGAATTCCAGTTGAGCTAGTTTCAAATCCTGAAAGATGATGCTGTGCAAGTGTTGCACTCCATATGCCAGCAAATTTGGAAAACTCAGTAGTGGCCACAGGGACTGGAAAAGAGTCAGTTTTTCATTCGCAATCCCAAAGAAAGGCAATGCCAAAGAATGCTCAAACTACTGCACAATTGCACTCATCTCACATGGTAGTAAAGTAATGCTCAAAATTCCCAAGCCAGGCTTCAGCAATACATGAACGTGAATGCCTGATGTTCAAGCTGGTTTTCAAAAAGGCAGAGGAACAGAGATCAAATGCAATATCCGCTGGATCATGGAAAAAGCAAAAGAGTTGCAGAAAAACATCTACTTCTGCTTTATTGACTATGCCAAAGCCTTTGACTGTGTGGATCACAATAAACTGTGGAAAATTCTGAAAGAGATGGAATACCAGACCACCTGACCTGCCTCTTGAGAAATCTGTATGCTGGTCAGGAAGCAACAGTTAGAACTGGACATGGAACAACAGACTGGTTCAAATAGGAAAAGGAGTGCATCAGGGCTGTATATTGTCACTTGCTTATTTAACTTATATGCAGAGTACATCATGAGAAATGCTGGACTGGAAGAAACACAAGCTGGAATCAAGATTGCTGGGAGAAATGTCAATAATCTCAGATATGCAGATGACACCACCCTTATGGCAGAAAGTGAAGAGGAGCTAAAATGCCATTTAATGAAAGTGAAAGAGGAGAGTGAAAAAGTTGGCTTAAAGCTCAACATTCAGAAAATGAAGATCATGGCATCTGATCCCACCACTTCATGGGAAATAGATGGGGAAACAGTGGAAACAGTGTCAGACTTTACTTTTTTGGGCTCCAAAATCACTTCAGATGGTGACTGCAGCCATGAAATTAAAAGACGCTTACTCCTTGGAAGAAAAGCTATGATCAACCTAGATAGCATTTCAAAAGCAGAGATATTACTTTGCCGACTAAGGTCTGTCTAGTCAAGGCTATGGTTTTTCCTGTGGTCATGTATGGATGTGAGAGTTGGACTGTGAAGAAGGCTGAGCACCAAAGAATTGATGCTTTTGAACTGTGGTGTTGAATAAGACTCTTGAGAGTCCCTTGGACTGCAAGGAGATCCAACCTGTCCATTCTGGAGAAGAGCAGCCCTGGGAATCTTTGGAAGGAATGATGCTAATGCTGAAGCTCCAGTACTTTGGCCACCTCATGCAAGAGTTGACTCATTGGAAAAGACTCTGATGCTGGGAGGGACTGGGGGCAGGAGAAGGGGACGACCGAGGATGAGATGGCTGGATGGCATCATGGACTCGATGGTCGTGAGTCTGAGTGAACTCCGGAGATGGTGATGGACAGGGAGGCCTGGCGTGCTGCGATTCATGGGGTCGTGAAGAATCGGACACGACTGAGCGACTGAACTGAACTGAACTGAACTGAACCTTGAATACATGAATAAAAGGAAGGAAATTAAATGGCGAAATGTTGAAATGGATAGTTTGAAAAGTCAGACCTCATATGCATGTTCCTCAACTTTAGAGCAATCATTTTATATTTAAATTTTGGTGAAATTATATTGCATTAAGCCAAATACTTTGGTAGACCATATATCTAAACCACCAGTTTTCATTTGAATAGCATCTTATGTATCATTCATCATAGTTCGTATTTTCCAAGAGAGAAAATTGGGCTTCAGCAAAGTTAATTATTTGAGATACTACCATTCAGTAACAGGAGAGCTAGAATCACAATTTAGATTTTCTAACAAAATATCACAGGCCTGAATGTAGACTAGTACAAAGTCTAGATTTGTACAGATGATCCATGAAAATAGAGTCATTAGTAAATGACATGAATTTCAAATTATGGCCAGTGGAAATGCCTCAAAGATATATGAACAGGTATTACTGAATCAAACTCAGGTCTGCTCACCCAACACACAGCAAAGCCAATCTACTTTTATCACCTACTCAATGTATGGTATGCTTTGTTATTTATTAAACCCCAGAGAATTAAGATCAATAAAATTCTGATACTTCTCCAAAGAAAACACACAGATGGCCAATGAGCACATGAAAAGATGCTTAACATGGCTTATTATTAGAGAAACATAAATCAAAACTACAGTGAGGTACCACCTCAACAGTAAGAATGACCATCACCAGAAAAATCTACAAACGATAATGCTGGAGAGGCTGTGGAGAAAAGGGAATGTTCTTGCTCTGCTGGTGGGAATGTAACTTGATACAGTCACTAGGGAGAACTGTATGGAGATGCCTCAAAAAAGCTAGGAATAATACTATTTATACCATTGTTGTTTTTCAGTTCTACAGTCCTGTCTGATTCTTTGTGACCCCATGGACTGCAGCATACCCGGCCCTTCTGTCCCTTACCATGGCCCGAAGTTTGCCAAAGTTCATGTTCATTGCAATGGTGATGCCATCTAGCCATCTCATCCTGATGCCCTCTTCTTTGGTCCTCAATCTTTCCCAGCATCAGGGAATTTTCCAATAAGTCAGCTATTTGCATCAGACGACCAAAATACTGGAGTTTTAACTTCAGCGTCAGTCCTTCCTAAGAGTGTTCAGCGTTAATTTCCCTTAAGTTTGATTGGTTTGATCACCTTGCCTCCAAAGGACTCTCAGGAGTCTTCTCCAGCACCATAGTTCAAAGGCGTCAATTCTTTAGTGCTCCGCCTTCTTTACCATCCAGCTCTCACAACCATAGATGACCACTGAGAAGACCATAGCCTTGACATAAAAACAGACCTTTGTTGGCAGAGTGATGTCTCTGCTTTTCAACACTCTGGCTAGCTTTTCAACATTGTTGTCATAGCTTTCCTGCCAAGAAGCAAACATCTTCTGGCATCATGGCTGCAGTCATTATCTGTAGTGATTTTAGAGCCCACAAAGAGGAAATGTCAGTTCCTTACCTTGTGCCCCTCTCTTTGCCATGAAGTAATAGGGACAGATTTCATGATCTTAGTTTTCTTAATATTTAGCTTTAATCCAGCTCTTCCACTCTACCCTTTCACCCTCATCAAGAGCCTGTTTAGTTGCTCTTCATTTTCTGCCATTAGAGTGGTATCATCCACATATCTGAGGTTGTTGATGTTTCTCCTGCCTATCTTAATTCCAGCTTGTAACTCATCCAAGCTGGCTTTTTTCATGATGTGCTCAGTGTATAGATTAAACAAACAGGGTGACAGCAGACAGCCCTGTCATACTCCTTTCTCAATTTTGAACCAGTCAGTTGTTCCAGATACGGTTCTAACTAATGTTTCTTGACCCACAAACAAGTTTCTCAGGAGACAGGTAAGATGGTCTGGTATTCCCATCTCTTTAAGAGCTTTCCACAGTTTATTATGATCCATAGAGTCAAAGCCTTTGGTGTAATCAATGAAACAGAGGTAGATGTTTTCTGGAATTCCCTAGCTTTCTCTGTGATCCCGTGAATGGTGGCAATTTGATCTCTGGTTCCTTTTCCTTTTCTAAATACAGCTTGGACATCTGAAAGTTGTTGGTTCACATAATGCTGAAGCCGAGCATGCAAGATTTTAATCATAACCTTACTAGCTTGGGAGATGAGTGCAATTGTCTGATAGCTAGCACATTCTTTCTTAATTAATACCATATGATCAAGCAATCTCACTACTGGGTATACACCCTGAGAAAACCACAATTTAAAAAGCCACATATACCCCAGTATCCATTGTAGCACTATTTACAATAGCTAAGACATGGAAGCAAGCTAGATGTCCATTGACGGATGAATGGATAAAAGTTGTGGTACATATATATGACGGAATATTACTCATAGATTAAAAAAAGAACCAATTTCAGTCAGCTGTAGTGAGGTGGATGAACCTAGAGCCTGTTATACAGAGTGAAGAAGTCAGAAAAAGAAATATAAATATAGTACTTAAAGCATATATATGAAATCTAGAAAAATAATATGGATGAACCTGTTGGCAGGGGAGGAATAGAGAATGGACTTGTGGACACAGTCAGAGAAGAGGATGGGACTAATTAAGAAAGCAGAGTTGACGTATATACACTGCCATGTATATCCAAAAGTCTACCAGCAATAAATGCTGGAGAGGGTGTGGAGAAAAGGGAACCCTCTTACACTGTTGGTGGGAATGCAAACTAGTACAGCCACTATGGAGAACAGTGTGGAGATTCCTTAAAAAACTGGAAATTGAACTGCCTTATGACCCAGCAATCCCACTGCTGGGCATACACACCGAGGAAACCAGAATTGAAAGAGACACGTGTACCCCAATGTTCATTGCAGCACTGTTTATAATAGCCAGGACATGGAAGCAACCTAGATGTCCATCAGCAGATGAATGGATAAGAAAGCTGTGGTACATATGCACAATGGAGTATTACTCAGCCATTAAAAATAATACATTTGAATCAGTTCTAATGAGGTGGATGAAACTGGAGCCAATTATACAGAGTGAAGTAAGCCAGAAAGAAAAACACCAATACAATATACTAACACATATATATGGAATTTAGAAAGATGGTAATGATAACCCTGTATGCAAGACAGCAAAAGAGACACAGATGTATAGACCAGAATTTTGGACTCTGTGGGAGAGGGAGAGGGTGGGATGATTTTGGAGAATGGCATTGAAACATGTATACTATCATGTAAGAAAAGAATCGCCAGTCTAGATTCAATACAGGATGGGGCTGGTGCACTGGGATGACCCAGAGAGATGATATGGGGGGAGAGGTGGGAGCGGGGTTCAGGATTGGTAACTCATGTACACCCGTGGTGGATTCATGTCAATGTATGGCAAAACCAATACAGTATTGTAAAGTAAAATAAAAATAATTTTTTTTTAAAAAGAAGTAAGGGTAAGAGAGAGAAAAAATAAATAAATAAACAAAATAGATAGCTAGTTGGAGAAGGCAATGGCACCCCACTCCAGTACTCTTGCCTGGAAAATCCCATGGACTGGAGGAGCCTGGTAGGCTGCAGTCCATGGGGTCGTGAAGAGTCAGGCATGACTGAGCGACTTCACCTTCACTTTTCACTTTCATGCATTGGAGAAGGAAATGGCAACCCACTCTGGTGTTCTTGCCTAGAGAATCCCAGAGACGGGGGAGCCTGGTGGACTGACGTCTATGGGGTCGCACAGAGTCAGACACAACTGAAGTGACTTAGCAGCAGCAGCAGCAGCAGTGGGAAGCTTAAACAAAACATAGGGAGCCCCACCTGGTGCTCTGTGATTATCTACGGGGGTCAGATGGGGGAACTGGGAGGAAGGCTTAAGAGGGAAGAGATGTGTGTGTGTGTGTGTGTGTGTAGTTATAACTTACTCATGATGTCGCATGGCAGAAAGCAACACAACATCGTAAAGCAATTGTCCTCCAATTAAAACAATAAGTAAAAAAAATAAATTTATAATTTTATTTTATTTATGTTTATTATGATGAATTTTAAAAATATTTATTAAGAACTTACTGAATGTCACCAGGAAATGACCAAATAGAGTAAGAATGGCATGATCTCTACTCTCGTAGAGCTAGTGTGAGGCTGGTATTGAATTAAAAAGAATAAAAAAAACTACAAAAGATCTTTAAAAATAGAAATGTAGTAGACTTCTTGGCCTACTTGAAGTATTAATATCCCAATTTTAATATATGTAGACATTGAAACCCTTCAATGAATTGTTATGGACAAGAATCTGAGAAATTTTATTTCAACTCCAGTGTTCCTGTTATTTCATCTATCTTAAGAGTTTTTACCGAACCACTGGCTTATATAGGTTCTTACCCATTTTAAAGAAAATTAGATTATAATAAAAATCTGATGAAAGCTATAGCCATAGACTTGCTTCCCAGAAAAATACATTTGTGAATTTAGTGATTTCTGGTCTTAGACTGTGCAGATATCCCTCTCCACTTCTGGTAAAATTAGCTTGATTTTCTTTTCAAGAAATTCTCTCTACTTATGTGTCACTATGACTTGGTTCAGGAATATTCTCAGCTTTCTGGCCATAGTGATTATTTGAAAATGATTTTTCATCCAAGTTGGCAAATTCTGGAGATACTGTGAAAGAGAAGCCTGCTTTTTCTGCTGAATTCACAAAGAAGATACTATAAGGTTACAAGAAGGAAAGAAGCCAGAGAAACACTGAATCAAGAATTTGATAATATTCTTTGAGTCTATGGATCATGCCTAAAGCTATTACAGAATTTCACTTCTGAAAGTACTTTTTGTAGAAGTAGCTGCATTCCCATTTTGCTAAAGTTAATGTGACTTCAGTTTTCCAACACTTGTGACACAAAGTGTTCTCCTATCTGTTATCTAAACTTTACTGCAGAATACCCACTAAAAGAATCTCACTAGGCTCTCCTGTGAGATGCTTTCTAGAAGGATAATTTATCACAGAACTGTCTTGCTTTGGAGGAGACTGAATTTTTTGGAAGGCTATAGAAAGCATGAACAAGTTAGCACCAAGAGACACAGTCACAGAAAATTACTGTGAAAAGAGCTACTATCACAGTTTCTTGGAGCAAAGAGCAGGGAAATCACAGTTTTATGAACCTAACAAGAGTCACCAAAAACATTTATTAGCACTAATTACATGAAACCTAGTTTTTACTAGTTTGATGGAAAGAGTCAAAATGATAAGACATGACTTCTATTCCAACAAACTTTGTGGTCTGAAGGGAAAGATAACATATAGATGTAAAAGCATGCAAAACAGAAGTAAGGACCACATGAGTGGAACTGATAAATTTCTATGTAGGTAATGAGAGTAAAGAGTAAAGCAAGTTCAATGACACTTCATAGAGGGCGTGAGATTTGAGTAGGACCTTAAAGGAAAAGCAGTTTTCCAAATTTTGAAATTTTTGAAATAGAGGTAAATATGAGAAGATGACCAGAGACAGATGATCACAATCCTAAGTGTAGAGGAGCCCAAAGTATGTAGTTGTACAGAGAAGCCATGGAAATAGCCATTATAGTTGTTAGTAAATGACTTGAATTTCAAACAGTGACTGGTGGAGATGGTTCAGAGATATGTAAACAGGTATTATCAAACCAAACTCAGCTCTGTTCACCTGACTTGCAGCCAAGTCAATCTACTGACCTGACAACAAGTTGTGATGAAGAAGAATATAGTATTTATTTGGAGAGAGCCAAGAAAGGAGAAAGTGTTAGTCACTCAGTCATGTCCAACTCTTTGCAACTCGATGGACTATAGCCTGCCAGTCTCCTCTGTCCATGGAATTCTCCAGGCAAGAATACTGAAGTGGGTAGCCATTCCCTTCTCCAGGGGGTCTTCCTGATCCAGGGATCGAACCTAGGTCTCCCACAGTGCAGGCAGATTCTTCACCATCTGAGCCTCCAGGGAAGCCCAAGCAAAGAGAATCATCAACTAGTGCTCAGAAGACCCAAACTTCCTGCTTGTTACCCTCCTAATAAACACTCTACTGTCCCTCATCACAAAACCCTGTCAGTTGACTGGCTTTGCTGTGAGTCCAGCAAGTGGACTCGAGTTTAGTTCAGTGACACATGGAAGTGTGATGTTCTGCGTAGTATAACTGGTAACAGGAGACCCTAACTGGCAAGAAAAAAAATATATATAGCTCCATACCTAGGTTTGGAGAAAGATATTAGAAAGACAAAGTTATTTTATTTCCCTTGAAATTGAGTTAGCGCATATTACCTAGTGGACTCAGCCCAGATCAACCTCTGATATATACTTTTAAAAAGTACTTTATTTCAGATTTTCATTACTTTTTTTTTTTTTTCAAAATTAGGCATGCAGCTGACTATGTATTAACAATTCCATTCTTGGGAATTCACCTTCTAGATTATATGCACTGTGTGAAATGATATATATACAGAGAGTTTCATGGCAGCATTATGCATAATGGCTATAAAGTTAAAATAAACCTAGTGTTCATTAATAGAGGACTAGTTAGATATATTCCTAAGTATTTTATTCTTTTCGTTGCAATGGTGAATGGAATTGTTTCCTTAATTTCTTTTTCTACTTTCTCATTATTCGTGTATAGGAATGCAAGGGATTTCTGTGTGTTGATTTTATATCCTGCAACTTTACTATATTCATTGATTAGCTCTAGTAATTTTCTGGTGGAGTCTTTAGGGTTTCAATGAGGTACCACTTCACACCAGTCAGAATGGCTGTGATCCAAAAATCTGCAAGAAATAAATGCTGGAGAGGGTGTGGAGAAAAGGGAACCCTCCTACACTGTTGGTGGGAATGCAAACTAGTACAGCCACTATGGAGAACAGTGTGGAGATTCCTTAAAAAATTGCAAATAGAACTACCTTATGACCCAGCAATCCCACTTCTGGGCATACACACCGAGGAAACCAGAATTGAAAGAGACACATGTACCCCAATGTTCATCGCAGCACTGTTTACAATAGCCAGGACATGGAAACAACCTAGATGTCCATCAGCAGATGAATGGATAAGAAAGCTGTGGTACATATACACAATGGAGTATTACTCAGCCGTTAAAAAGAATTCATTTGAATCAGTTCTGATGAGATGGGTGAAACTGGAGCCAATTATACAGAGTGAAGTAAGCCAGAAAGAAAAACCCCAATACAGTATACTAACACATATATATGGAATTTAGGAAGAAGGCAATGACGACCCTGTATGCAAGACAGGAAAAAAGACACAGATGTGTATACCAGACTTTTGGACTCAGAGGGAGAGGGAGAGGGTGGGATGATTTGGGAGAATGGGAATTATAACATGTATACTGTCATGTAAGAATTGAATCGCCAGTCCATGTCTGACATAGGGTGCAGCTTGCTTGGGGCTGGTGCATGGGGATGACCCAGAGAGATGTTGTGGGGAGGGAGGTGGGAGGGGGGTTCATGTTTGGGAACGCATGTAAGAATTAAAGATTTTAAAATTTAAAAAAAAAAAATAAATAAATAAATAAAAATATTTTCTAATGAGAAAAAAAAAATAGAGGACTAGTTATATAGAATATAAATAATAAAATAAATGAAAGTTTCCATGAACATAATATAAAGTTCTGTAAAAATTTGTATCTAAAAATATATGCAGAATAATGTGCATCATCAGTTCAGTTCAGTTCAGTCACTCAGTTGTGTCCGACTCTGCAACCCCATGGACTGCAGCATGCCAGGCCTCCCTTTCCTTCACCAATTCCTGGAGTTTGCTCAAACTCATGTCCATTGAGTCTGTGATGCCATCCAACAGTCTCATCCTCTGTCATCCCCTTCTCCTTCCACTGTCAATCTTTCCCAGCATCAGGGTCTTTTTAAATGAGTCAGCTCTTCACATCAGGTGGCCAAATATTGGAGTTTCAGCTTCAGCATCAGTCCTTCCAATGAATATTCAGGACTGATTTCCTTTAGGATTGACTGGTTGAATCTTCTTGCAGTCCAAGGGACTCTCAAGAGTCTTCTCCAACACCGTAGTTCAAAGGCCTCAATTCTTCTGTGCTCAGCTTTCTTTATAGTCCAACTTTCATATCCATACATGACTACTGGAAAAACCAAAGCTTTGACTAGATGGACCTTTGTTGGCAAAGTGATGTCTCTGCTTTTTAACATGCTGTCTAGGTTGGTCATAACTTTTCTTCCAATATGTAATCTTTATTTAAAAGATGTAGCAATCATTTATATTTGCTTCCATTTGATAAAACTAGAATGAAACATCTAAGGAACTAACAAAAGTAGGCATCCATAAAGAGGAAGTTAGAAAGTTAGTGAGAAAAGAAGGGAGATAATGAATCATTTCTCTGTATAGTTTCAAAGATTTTTGTACATATTTGTCTAATTTTTAAACTATGTAAGTATATTATATGGTCAAACATAAACTATAGGAAATGCTAGCAAGAAAACTGTATTAAGCTGAACTTGAATTGTATGTGTGGTTGGACTCTGATTCACAGTTCTCGTAAAAGCTCTGAAGAAAAACTGAGGAGCATCTACATCTATGCATACCTGGAGTCATTAACATCAGTAATCCTTTTAATTTTCTTTTGGACAATTTGTCTAATTCTTTCCCTTTATTATCAAAGCTAAGTGCTCTCCTGAAGTTTAATGTGTGCCCCAAGGAGGTTTTGACCATAGAGCGCTGGGACAAGTTTAGTGGTGATCATCAGGAACCACTTCTGAACCCAGTGTATCCTTGCCTGCAGTGTCAGAGGTTTTCCCTCCATTGAGCTTTCACAAGGGTACCACGTTAGGAGAGGAAAACATAGTAAGCATCATCATCAAAGATTATAAAGTTGTCTCATGTATGTGTGTTGGTATGAAAAATCACAATGTTTCAGCCATGATAAGGATTATCGAGTCATAGGCACCACTTGAATGCAAGACAGACAGGGTAGATAATTTATCACACCATTCCCGGCTTCTAGCACACTGCTGCTGCTGCTAAGTCGCTTCAGGACCCCATAGACAGCAGCCCACCAGACTCCCCCATCCCTGGGATTCTCAAGGCAATAACACTGGAATGGGTTGCCATTTCCTTCTCCAACACATGCAAGTAAAAAGTGAAAGTGAAGTCACTCAGTTGTGTCTGACTCTTAGCGACCACATGGACTGCAGCCTACAGGCTCCTCCATCCATGGGATTTTCCAGGCAAGAGTAATGGAATGGGTTGCCATTGCCTTCTCCATCTAGCATACTACCTAATATAAAATACATGTTTGGTAAATACTGATTGAAGGAATAAGCAAGTGATTTTGGAATTTAATTATTTCCTATCTTCTAGGCCCATCATCTCATGTATATTAGCATTCCTCCTCATCTGTCCATTCATCTGTAATAAGAATTCCATGAGGGCAGGAAATTATTAATAGATGTAGTGATAAGAACAGTTAGCATTAATAAGTTCTTATACCTGGTAACAGTCATTGTGGGAAACATTATAAATACTGTCTTTCTCTCCTACTGACAAAAGAAACAGGTTCAGAAGGTTAAGGTTAAGTGACTTTCTGTAGTCACAGAATGTTCATGGCAGATCATCCAACATCCATATTATCAATCACATGCTACTCTGATATTTCTTGTAAATCTCACACAATGCTTAGCGGGACATTAAACTCTTGTGTAATTTAAAAAAAGTCTGACATTAGGGCAACTCCCCTTTACCAAAGTCCCTTTAGGTCTGCCATGTTCAGGAAATAACCCAACCCAGCACTACCTCAGACCTCTTCTCCTCTTGAAAACTTGTTGTCTTTAATTTTCCTGATATTTATTGACTGATTTTGGTAAGCTGAAAGGGATGGTCAATTCTATAGGTTGTCTCATATTTCTAACAGTAATACTAAAGGTAAGTTCTATTATTGTCTCTACTTTAAAGATACAGAAATTAAGTCTCAGGGAGATTAAGTAACTTGGCCAATGTCAAAGAAATATGACCAATTTACTTCTGTGTGTTAATGCTTATTTGGGCCAAGGTCCAAAATATACTGTTATAACTTTGGGCGCTCTTCTAACCATGTCTTGTATTTACTGATCCAAGTGTTTTTGTTTGTTTGTTTTCCCCATGCATTACTTCTCATTTATCTTATACCAGATTTCTAAGGAGAGCAAAGCATGAAGTCTCAAAAAGCTTGTGATATATTGTAATGTCATTGCAGATCTTGGGTTGGTGCCTAGGTCTTCTGACTCCTTGCCAAGTTCTCTTTCACTGCAGGAAACCAGTCTTTACAAGGAACACTTGTGAATTTTAGCACTGACCATTCTGCAAATCAGCAGCTGAAATTAGAAATTGCAGACCCCATAGTAGCATCATAAGGGTAATATTTGGGGGCATAGGAACTACGTTTGTTGTTTCTTTAGTCTAACCACCTTACTATCTACTTCGTTACCATTAAAGACCTACAGTCTCTTTTATCTAAGTTATCTTGATGTAAGACTGGTGTCATATTGTAAAGAATTGGTGATTTTGGAAATTGGAGTTCATCACTCTTGGGATGAAAGAACATTTTGCTTTACTTTAATTTCCTTTCTCTATCATGTGAATTTAATACTTTTATGCATTGAGATTGCAGGAAAGACTTTTGTCAGATATCCCTGGCTTTGGTGGTAATATATTGAGAAATGCACTTTCATTCTCTCTTTAAGTATTTTCTTTGTTAATTTTGGCTGCACTGCGTCTTCATTGCTGTGTGCGTGCAGACTTTCTCTAGTTGTGGTGAGCAAGGAAGGGCTACCCTTTGTTGTGGTACATGGACTTCTCAGTGTGGTGCCTTCTCTTGTTGTGGAACATAGCTCTAGGCACACAAACTCAGTAATTGTCGTGTGTGGGCTTAGTTGCTGCTAAGCATGTGGGACCTTAGTTCCCCAACCAGGGACTGAACCCTCATCCCCTGCATTGGAAGGCAGATTCCTAATCTCTGGACCAGCAGGGAAGTCCCTATATTCTCTTTTTTAGATGGCACAACATGTTCAACCAATGGAAAAGACATGCTTTCTTCCTTTTTATATGGATGCATGTCAAGTGAAATGCTAACCAAATTCACTCCCTGCTTCTGCTGAATAGCTTATCCTTAATATGGCCTGAAGACCCTTTCTGCAGAGAGCAGTCCAAATCACTGGAACTTCTCTTCTGGAGAAATTATTTACAGTATCATGTTTTCTTTTCAAAAATATCCTAATAAACACAATAAATTTTACAAATGCCTTATGTATTCTGAAGCAGGTAGCTGCTGTGTTCTACTAAATTTAAGCAAGAACATTATCAGCTACTTTAAATTAATGGGTGACAAAGTGTCATTCCATATATTACTTCTTAGATCCCAAACAGTGAGAAGAGCTGTCTTTAAAACTAGTGACTTTTCCATTATGCTGCAATGTAAGCACACAATAGTGAGAGAAATTACCTATAAAAGTGCCAATAGCCAATGAGAAGTGATAATAACAGACAAAGGCTGGGGGCTGAAGTGTTGCCCCTTACAGATCTAAGGAAATGCGCAGTTGCATACAGGCTTATGATAGTCACTTAACTTTCATAATTCTATGTTGTATTTCACTTCAAACTCTCCAAAATCCTCTGTGTTTCTTACTGTCTTGGAAAATCCATTTTCTTTAAAAATACATACACTAACACATACGCATACATACACAATTTCAAAACAAGGACTGTCTCTCCAATTGACTGTCTGTGGTATACAGGTTTCTGGAAGAAGGTTGTTGGAGTTTTCTTCATATTTACATTTTTCTTGATGTTTTCAATTTAGAGGATAACAAATAGCTCCTTTAGTAAATATTATCAACCATAGGAAGAATTTATTCTAACTTGTCTTGTTTTATGACTTCTAAGTGAAGAAATGGTTTCAGAGTCTTTCATATCTTTTATTTTGCTTTTTTTCTGTGCTTCTGCTTTCCTTTGAAGGTAATATTTATTATTAATAATAACTTCACTTACAACTAACTGTGTGAGTAGGTACTGCCATTATATTCAATTTACTAAATAGGAAACTTAGGAAGATATTTAAATTTATCAACTATGAGTTGGCTTGGATCAGCAGTACAGTTCATACTAGGGTGTCAATTCCAGCAGCAGCTGGTACATTTATCTAAAGACTCTTATGATATAAAGATCAAGACAGCTTGTTCACTCACATATCTGGTGCCTCATTTGGAGTGGGTTGAACAGTTGCCTTCTGTTTACCCATTTCACTTTATACACAGCATCTCTGTGTGATTAGCTTGGGTTTCCTCAAAGTATGATGATCTCAAGGTATCTGTACTTCTTTCCTAGAGGATAGAGAAGCATTTCAGAAAACCAGGACATCAGCTGAAAATATTTGCATTGAAAGTCACAAGGTACCTCTGTTGCCATGTGGTATTGTACAAAAGGAAGTTACAGGGCAGGCCAACTTTCAAGCGAAGGGAATTATACTGTGACGTAGGTATTGGAAGGTATAGCTCCTGAATAGGTCATGTTTGGAGATTACCTACTTAAAAATATAGAGAAAAATAACCCCTCTTACCTTTAATTCTGATTCATTAACTTTTTTTCTAATTTGGATCTAGGAATTCTCCACTACTGTGCAAACTGAGTTAATTATATTGTCAGAAGAAAACATGAAATAGCAAAGAAAGAGCTTCTGCAAGATGACAGTTGTAAGGGTTAGAAGCATTTAGCATTTTTAGAGTGTTTTTCATACTTTGGGAGTTCTGCAAATTTATTTGAACCTAAATTCTAATCCCAGGTAACACTGTATGTACTTTGTTTGTCCTAGATATGTTTTTGCTCATATGAGCAAAATGAGTGCTCGTGAAAGCCTACAGTTGCCTGTCTGTGGGGTCTGGTGTTTTCTCTATTCATGAAGCACTTGCCTCTCCTGCTGGGGAGACAGGTGCCAATGGTCTGAAGTCTCTTTGTGTTTAGGAATGCTGGACTCCCTGTCTTCTCTTACTGGGGAGTTAAATTCTCCCCTAATCTTTGGCTGAGCGAGGGACTTCTACTTTGGCAGTTTCTCCCCTGAGAAGCCTTTGTTTCTGGCTGTATTCCTTTTCTCTTGGCTCTATTTTCATAGCCTTTCAGCACTTCTGAAAAAGCTTAATTATTTTTTTTAAAGTATCTGACCAATTTTGCTCAAATCTTAGCTGCAGTTTAACTAATTTGGAATAATAATGGTAAAATAGAATCTGGTTGCTCTGAATGCTGGTTTTTTGACCACTCTCCACTGTGAAGCTGTGTCCAACATACCTTTTGAGGGATTAAATTATATTACTGTCTATTTATTGTGTTACCATTTATTGATTGATTACATATACATAAAATTTTGGATAACTGCATTTTATCATATACTTGTTATATAAATCTATGCAGTTCTTACTATAATTTTTATTCACATATCACAGATGAGGAAATTGAGGTTTAAAGAGTAAAAGGTGATTTATACCATAGGCAGTGCTCAGTCTGATACCCAAAACCAAGCAATGTATTCATAGCGTGTACTTCTAGCAATATGCTCTTTCCCATTCAAATAAAGTACTTGGAAACTCCAGTATGGGAAAATGTTATAATTAGTGGATTATTTTATTTGTTCTTACTTTTTTTTTTTTTTTAATGAGCTATTTGGGAAACCTCAGCACACTCAAATTGTCTTGATAAACAAAGCTAAAAGACAATTGTCTGGTTTGTCCATTTACTTTTCTTTTTCTATCTTTTTCTTTCCAGAAGGAAATGACTAGTGCACCAGTTTTTGAGATTTCTTATTTTTGTTCAGTTTATAATGTTGAGTTTTCTTTCCTACTAGTACTATAAGCTTGAGATATATTTTTATTGAAGCATATTTGATTTGTAATATTGTGAAAGTGATGTTTTTATTTTAACATAAATTTATAATAATAAAATAGCAGTCATCACATGGACTTTTTTCACCTTAAGGAACAGGAAAATTTTGAGACTTGGGAAATTCTGCAACATTTAGCAGTTTATCATAGGACACTCGAGAGTGTTGTTTAGATTTATAAATTTGTTTATTGTAAAACAGAGTAACTGTTCTTACCAGTCATCTCCCTGTCCTTGAACATTCATCTAGCAATCTACTAAAATGATTTATAATGAACAATTGATAATTTACTATAGCACATCTTCAGGGATATTTGAATTTAAAAGTAAGACTGTGAAGTGAGAGGAAATTTTTACCTTAAAGAAATGCATTTCAAGTGATATTTGTATTAGAGTTTCCCAGATAAACAAAACCAGTAGAATATATACAAATGCACGCATATATATGTACATGTATATTTATATATAATAGATTTATTATATGAAATTGCTTCACATGATTATACAGGCTGAAAAGTTCAGAGCCAGGAGAATCTATGGGTTTCATTTGATTTCAAGGGCAGGAGAAGACTGATGTTTCACCTTAAGTGTACCTATGTAAAGACAGAAAAAAAAAAAAATCTTATTCAAACCTTACTTTCTATTCAGTCCATGAGCAGATTGAAGGAGGCCCACCCAGGTTAGGAAGAACAATCTGCTTTACTCAGTGTGTGAACTCAGATGCTAATCTCATCCCAGAAAACCCTCACAGACACACCCAGAAATAATATTTAACCAGATATTTGAGTGCCCTGTTGCCCAGTAAACTTGGCACATGAAATTACTCCTTCACAATATTTTAAGTCAGAGTATGACCATTGATCATTTGTATGCATTTAGTATGCCACCTTTTAATCCTTACCTCAACCTTATAAATGTTTATCCTCAACCAATATGTTTATCCTCATTTCACTTAAAAAATAAAACACAAAACCACTGTAGCTCAGAGAGGCGAACCAGGTTGTCCTGTATGATAGAGCGGGTAAACAGGGCGACATGATCTACTCCACCTATTTTTTAACCTAAAAACTAAAATAGCCAGCAGGATGGGTTTCTTCAGGAGCAGCAGAAGAGTGCGGTTCAGGACATGCGACTGTGGTGCCACATGCAGGTCTAGTCAAGCAAAGAGGGGGAAGCTCTTTTGTAGAGCAAAACGGGAAAGTTATTGGAGTAAAGTGGAATTCGAAGGATACTGACTTTTTGTTGGCAGAATGTGAAAATCTCTCCTTGTATGAGCAATTTCCAGCACCACCCCCCCCTCCAAAAAAAAACAACCTTTCTTCCTCCTACTGGTGATAGTGAAGTCATGTAACTTCCTGTCAGAAATACAGGTGCATCTCTTCCTATGGGGTTCTGTGTTGATGTCCAGTGGTCTGCACATGAAAACACCCACTTCAAGCCTCCTGACTGCATTTTAGTGAGTTTTTTCTTTATTTATTTCCACACAGGCAGATTGAACACCCTTATGGAGGAGAATCTAAAGAGACAAAAGATAGTCAGCTACAAGTGCCGCTTATTCTACATACACACAGGTTTGCAGAAAGTTAGCTAGGATTCCCCCAGCTTTGCTAAGACTATAATATTTCCTCCCTTTTTGGGGTGGGCATTTAACTGATTTATTAAACAAAGGGTTAAAGTGTTTCCCGAACATTGATTCCTGCTGAAAATGAAGTTTCTATCAATGATTCAGGTTATCCTCAGGTCCAGTTCTTGAACATAATTAGAACTGACTTTTCTATTACTCTCAGTAGGGACATCTCAGGCACAAGGGAAATAAGGTGGCCAATATTTTGATAGAGGGTGGTCTCTTTTATAGAACATCCACTTAGCAATGCTAGGAACTCTTAATCAAATGTATTTCACAAAAAGCAAAACCTTGTTCTCTTTGATCAGGGTTTGCTATTTGGCCACTGTTTTGGGCAAAAGATAGATGAAAAACAAAACATCGATAATTTAAAATATTATTGTTCAAGGAGTTTTTATGACCTTAACCAGACAACAGAGGGTATTAGAGGAAAACTGTCTGCAACTTGAGAAGTTTGTTGGTGCTCTTCAGTCCCCTAGATAGAAGCTTCAAACTATGAGAACAAACATATCTTTGCCTTGTTTATTGGATGATAATTTTTAGACCAATTTCCATTAATTTCTCAAGAGACTCTTTGTAGCTATCATAATGAGCATCCCCCTTGTCCTGGAAATGTACAATCACATGATAAGTTCCTTTATTTCACTCTCACAGAAAGGTGAGGTGAGAGAAGAATACAGTGCGTACATGTCTCTGTCCATGTGCCCTGCATTTTGCGTCACATGATTGTTTTAGAGGATGAGTTTTTAAATGGGCGTAGAAATCACAAATGTCATCTCAGCCACTTTTTAACTGGGGGTCATGGGGATTATACAACCATGAGGACTTCCAGCATAAAACACCACCTTCAGTGCAACTGGGAGTCAGAACCTCAGACTGCTAGTTTGAACGTTGTGTCAAATTTAGTACGTTTCTCCCTGACAGATTTAATGTCCATTAGGAGCTGGGGAAAGCATCTGACAAGCCTCAAGATTAACTGTGTTCTAAGGGAAATGAGTGAAAAAAATCTCAACAGAGGAGTGTTTAACAGGTTGAATCACATAAATTTGTCAGCGAACTTTACTCTCCATGTACATGAAATTAGGCAAGGCTTTTTAACACCATTTTGAATTATGTACTCTGCAATATAGATATTTACATCACCTGATCCTTATTTGTTAGTCGATCATGGAAGACAAGGATGGATTATATTTCCATGTCGGTCTGCTTCCAGTTCAGTGTTTAGGGTGACGTATTCTCAGGCATCCTGAGAAGGCAATGGCAACCCCACTCCAGTACTCTTGCCTGGAAAATCCCATGGGTGGAGGAGCCTGGTAGGCAGCAGTCCATGGGGTTGCGAAGAGTCGGACATGACTGAGCGACTTCACTTTCACTTTTCACTTTCATGCATTGGAGAAGGAAATGGCAACCCACTGCATTGTTCTTGCCTGGAGAATCCCAGGGACCGGGGAGCCTGGTGGGCTGCCATCTATGGGGTTGCACAGAGTCAGACACTACTGAAGCGACTTAGCAGCAGCAGCAGCAGCAGCATTCTCAGGCATCACATTAAAAAAGGAGCTCTAAGAGTAATCTCCCATTGAGATATGATTGGTTCTATTGACAACACCACAGAAGGCAATGACACCCCACTCCAGTACTCTTGCCTGGAAAATCCCATGGGTGGAGGAGCCTGGAAGGCTGCAGTCCATGGGGTTGCAAAGAGTCAGACACGACTGAGCGACTTTACTTTCACTTTTCACTTTCATGCACTGGAGAAGGAAATGGCAGCCCACTCCAATGTTCTTGCCTGGAGAATCCCAGGGATGGGGGAGCCTGGTGGGCTGCCTTCTATGGGGTCGCACAGAGTCAGACATGACTGAAACGACGCAGCAGCAGCAGCAGCAGCAACATTGACAACACTCTGGATTGCATTGATTTTTTTGCTTCATAACCAGAAAACTTTTAACATACTTTCTTTTTTCATTTTCCTAACTTAGCAATTCTATGTGGAATTTTGAAATAATCTCTAATGAAAATCTATATTATTTAAATTTAGTCATGTGTATTAAGTTGTAATGTTGAATTAAACTTGGACATCAGTCATCCAAAATGATAACCTAAAATTTCCTGCTTTAGCTAAAAGTCATCCTCATAAAAGTTCTAAGTATCATCTAATCATCCTTATTTTACACATGATGAAATGAACCTTCACAGGGTTAAGTAACTTATACACAGAAGCACAGTTAATAAATAGCCTGCATGAATGCAAACCTGCTTCTGACTGGATCCCACACATTATGCACCATAATATAGTTGTTAGTGGCAAAGAACAGACTCTTATCAGCTAACACTGATTGTGTTTCCTGACACACCACCCTGTGTGTTTCTTCAGTTATTACAAACATCTGAGACCTATCCCCTCTTCCTGAATATGTTTCTTATGTGCAAGCACCATAGCACATGAATCTTTGATAAACTCCTTAAACATGAGTTAAGCTCTCAAATACTTGAAGCCTAGCCAGGCCAATGATTGATTTCAGCCTTCAACCCCCATCAGAGACAAACTGCAGCTATATTGTTTCTTCTCATTTTAAGATTGGCCTTCCAAAGATAAAAGATTTACAGTTTTGTGTTTCTGATCAACTGGAAATGATGGGAATCTCCATAAAAAGTATATTCTGAAGGCACTGCCACTGTTAGAAGCAGAAAATGTAATTATATGGCCACTGGTTTGTTCTGGTAATTTGCATCACTTCTGGCAATTTGATTATCAGAAAAGGAGATTCCTCCCCACTGACATCTCTGTATTTTGCCCACCCTCAGTCCACCTGCAGAGATCACTGGGTAGTTTAAAAACCCAGATCTTCCATATCCACATACAAAGCCTAGTTTATTGTCTCTGTTAAAGGAAGACTCTTAAAACAGCACTTTATCATTAATGGTCAAATGAAACAAGAGCATCCTTTATTCTCTCTGGTCACCCCATGCTCTCTTCCAACAAAGTGAGTTGAAAAAAGAATGTTCAGATCATGCTGATTCATCTGTACAAGGAAAATAAGAATAATTTACAGCCAGATGTGAATGTCAAACTCCAGGTCTGTCCCAATAGTAGAGACCTGTGTCCAGGAGGAGGCCATTAGGATTAACTACACACTCACCTTTTGCACATGCATGCACGCACACATCCAGGAGTTCCTTTTTTTCCAAGTCATGAGATTTGCCTATATTCTGGAAGCAATCCAGAGAGGGAGCCAGTCCTCAGCTTTCTCTAGCTTGTTACCCTTAGGGCCCCTCCTTTTTTTTAATTTTCCCCTGAGCCCCAAGGGAAATAACATCTTGAGCCAGTTCCTTCTTGAGCTACAAAAGGGATTGATAAGGCTCACTCTGTATGTTCCCATTCAGTGCTAAATTGATCATACTATTTACATAATTGTTTATTCCATACCTGATCAGTGAGAACAACAGTCTTATGGAAAGCATATTTTTTTTAGTCCAAGACAGGTCTTTTTCTCACAGAACTCCCTATGCTTTTGCCCTCCACCACCACATGGAAACCAAACAAACCTATTTTTCTTTGGCACTTTATGAAATACCATGCATGAAATCTAGACCTACTTTTTCTATTTGCGGGTTTGCCTTTTTTTTCAGAGTCTTACACAATACCTGAAAATACAGCTTTAAATCTGGTGGTTGTTTAATCATTTCTCACATAGCTCTATATCCCCCTGACACAAAACAATTTGAATTTCAACAAAAGCCTTCAAAGAGACCATGGACCCCAAATCTTACCACTAAACAGCTGCAGATTTTATCTGTGTCTCCCTAAAAGGAACTCAGGTTATCCGACACAGGTTCCCCTGCACTCCCATTAACCTGGGGCATTAGAATGAGCACTGGTGAGACAGATCATTGTAGGTTAAGGCAATGAGCTTTTGAAACTGACAGACTGGTGTTAAATTCTAGCACCAACAATAAATGGGCATTTGGCCTTCGGAAATCACTTTACCATTCTAAACTTAGGTTCTCTACCACCACAGAGCAAGAAACATAGACATGGTTATAATTTATACTTTACAAAGTTGTATCCAATAACTCATCCAAGGTCTTGGGACAGTAAGACTTTTCAAATTGTAGCTATTGCCATGTCATCACTGAATTACTGTGATGCTAATATTAACCTAGGCTCAGCCATAAAGAATTTGCCTGCCAATGCAGGAGACATGAGTTTGATCCATGGGTAGGGAAGATCCCCTGGAGAAGGAAATTGCAACCCACTCTTGTATTCTTTCTTGCCAGGGAAATCCCATGGATAGAGGAACATGATGGGCTACAGTCCATAGCGTTGCAAATTGTCAGATATGACTTAATGACTAAACAACACCAGCTATGTTGACCTAAAATAATTAAAATATGTGTTCATCCAGGATACCCAGTTAGGCCCTGTGTTTAGCCATCCTCTCTGTGACCATGTTGTACTTCGATTTCTCCCACGATGCTGAGATCAAATGGACCTGAAGGCCAGTCTCTTCCCTGTAGAGAGTTGCCTTCTTCAGTCAATCAGGCTGAGCACAATGAGTTGCTAATTGAATTAGAAGAGAACATAGATCAAGAAAGCCAGATCTGATTGCTAACTCAGAATCCCTGTAGCTGCAAATGCAGCTGCCTGACTCGCAAGCCTCTGGATAAGGAGGGTCTATCTTGTTTTTTTTTAAAAGGAAGTCATTCATAATTGATGAGAACTGAGTATAGCTCTGTCATCCATCCATATTTAACGTAGTTAAATATCTGGTGCCTGAAATAGCTATAGATTTCACCTTCCATTTGGGGGCAAACTAATTTCCTAAAGACAGGAGGTGGTTTGGGGCTGGGGGATTGCACTGACACAATGAGATATACTCCCAAGCACTAAGTATTGTGGTCCATCCTGGCTTCCATTAGTCAAAGCAGCTGGATATTGATATCATAAGTACTCAAACCAAGAAAACACACCTTATGAAATGTCTGCAGAGGGGACACTGGGCAAACCCCAAAGCCTGTGGTTCCTTTCTAGAACCCACTTCCTTTCATCCTCGGAAAAAATTAATGTGTAAGGTTAGAGTCGGACACAACTGAGTGACTGAACTGAACTGAACTGAATGCATTAATGAAGTGGCAGATATTCCTTTAAGGATGAACTTGTATTGTACCCCTCCTCTGGCTTCTGGTGATAGGTGGCAATCCTTGGTGTTCTTTGGCTTTAAAAGGATTATTCTAACTTCTGCTTCCATCTTCTTATGGTGTTTTCCATGTCTCTGCATCCTATTCCCTCTATGTTTATCTATCCAAGCTTCTCCTTCTTATAAGAGCAAAGTTATATTAAAGTAGGACTTAGTCTCATGGCTTCACCTTAATATGATGAAATCTGTAAAAATCCATTTCCAAATTAGGTCACATTGAGGAACTTCAATGTACCTTGTCTGGGAGACACAACTCAACCTGTAAAAAGGAGTGGTTGTGGACTTGGTACAATGAACACAGTCATTAGGATTTCTTAAGACCAAATAAGAGTAATAAAATTTCCCCATAAGTCATATTAGAAAGTAAACAGAATCATAATTTAGGGACTGATGGTTGGCAGCAGGATGTGGTGTCAATGCTAAAAGAATGAACTCTAACAGATAATCTGACTGAAATAGATCCTCAAGATGAGGTTGATTGTAAATATTTCAAATGTACATTTATCATAGCTATATGATGTAGATTTAATATATATATATCATATGTGATATACAAATATATATATATTATATTTATGATATACACATATATATATCATATATATGTCCTTTATATCAATAAAGGACAGAAATGCTATGGACCTAACAGAAGAAGAAGATATTAAGAAGAGGTGGCAAGAATACACAGAAGAACTATACAAAAAAGATCTTCACAACCCAGATAATCACAAAGGTATGCTCACTCACCTAGAGCTAGACATCCTGGAATGCTAAGTCAAGTGGGCCTTAGGAAGCATCACTATGAACAAAGCTAGTGAAGGTGATAGAATTCCAGTTAAGCTGTTTCAAAGCCTAAAATATGATGTGAAAGTGTTGCACTCAATATGCCAGCAAATTTGGAAAATTCAGCAGTGGACACAGGACTGGGAAAGGTCAGTTTTTATTCCAATCCCAAAGAAAGGCAATGCCAAAGAATGCTCAAACTACCACACAATTGCAATCATCTCAAACACTAGTAAATTAATGCTCAAGTTTCTCCAAGCCAGGCTTCAACAGTACATTAATTGTGATGTTCAAGCTGGATTTAGAAAAAGCAGAGGAATCAGAGATCAA
Source organism: Capra hircus (assembly GCF_001704415.2). NCBI lineage: Eukaryota > Metazoa > Chordata > Mammalia > Artiodactyla > Bovidae > Capra > Capra hircus. The sequence continues at coordinate 22,822,452 of NC_030833.1, read as the reverse complement.
ATTGCCAACATCCATTGGATGACTGAAAAAGCAAGACAGTTCCAGAAAAACATCTGCTTCTGCTTTATTGGCTATGCCAAAGACTTTGACTGCATGGATCACAACAAACTATGGAAAATTCTTAAAGAGATGGTAATACCAGACCATCTGACCTGCCTCTTGAGAAATTGGTATGCAATTCAGGAAGCAACAGTTAGAGCTGAACATGGAACGACACACTGGTTCCAAATAGGGAAAGGAGTAGGTCAATGCTGTATATTGTCACCCTGCTTACTTAACTTATATGCAGAGTATATCATGATAAACGCTGGGCTGGATGAAGCACAAACTGGAATCAAGATTGCCGGAAAAATATCAGTAACCTCAGATATGCAGATGACACCACCTTTATGGCAGAAAACAAATAAGAACTAAAGAGCCTCTTGATGAAAGTGAAAGAAGAGAGTGAAAAAATTGGTTTAAAACAACATTCAGACAAGGAAGATCATGGCATCTGGTCCCATCACTTCATGGCAAATAGATGGGGAAATAATGGAAACGATGACAATTTATTTTGGGGGGCACTCCCAAAATCACTGCAGATCTTGACTCCAGCCATGAAATTAAAAGACACTTGCTCCTAGAAAGGAAAGTTATGTCCAATCTAGAGAGCATATTAAAAAGCAGAGACATGACTTTGCCAACAAAGTTCCGTCCAGTCAAAGCTATTGTTTTTCCAGTAGTCATGTGTGGATGTGAGAGTTGGACTATAAAGAGAGCTGAACGCTGAAGAATCAATGCTTTTGAACTGTGGTGTTGAAGAAGACTCTTGAGAGTCCCTTGAACTGCAAGGAGATCCAACTAGTCCATCCTAAAGCAAATCAGTCCTGAATATTCATTGGAAGGACTGATGCTGAAGGTGAAACTCCAATATTTGGCCAACCGATGTGAAGAACTGACTCATTTGAAAAGACCCTGATGCTGGGAAAGATTGAAGGTGGGAGGAGAAGGGGACGACAGAGAATGAGATGGTTGGATGGCATCACCAACTCAATGGACATGAGTTTCAACAAGCTGCGGGAACTGGTGATGGACAGGGAGGCCTGGTGTGCTGCAGTCCATGGGTCACTGAGAGTCATACACGACTGAGCGACTGAACTGAACTGAACTGAACCCCTTCATTTCTTGAGAGCATAACAGTTAACAGACAGCTCTGTGTTTCCCCCAGTCTGTCGCTCTCTAACCTATCCCATATGATTGGAGTGACAACTGTTGAGTTTTCTAATCGCTTTGTTGTTGTTGTTGTTGTTGGTTTACAGTGACATAGAGTAAACTGGAATAATGCTCTTATTTTTCTAAAAGTTGATAACTACTCTTTTCCTGTGTGAATTCTCCCTTCATCAAGTCTCCTGAATTTTTCTTTCTCTCTTTACAATTGTCAGGATTCATTCATGGTTTTACCTATTTTGCAGCATGCACAAGCTCCCTGTTCTTTGAGCAGGGACATATTCTCTGTCCTCATTGGCTCTTTTTTAAGCCTTTTAAATAATTTATTTTTAATTGGAGGATAATGGTGTTACAATATTGTGTTGGCTTCTGTCATACAGCGATGTGAATCATTGGCTGTTAATTTATTCATGTCAAAGGACAGGACTGAGGGCCTTACCCATCAGCCACTCAGGAAAATTCCTGGGCTATCTGCACACAGAGAGATGCATTGTGGAAAAGGAGCAGGGCCTTCTAAGGCCCAGAAGAAGAAGTACCACTCCCATGGAGCTTTCCTCTTCCATGTTGCCAGCCAAACGATTGTTTCCTCTAGTCACGCATCATATTTTGTTACTTGGATCTTTTAATTTATTTTTTAAATAGTTTTCTTTCACCTGAAGTGCATAATTGTTTCTAATTCTTTTCACAAATGTGAGATCTTTCAAAACATGAATCATATATTATACTTTGCTGTCTATAATCTACTTTCTAGCACAATGCCAGACATTGTTTTGTTTGTTTTTGGTAAGTGCATATGCTGAGGTGAATGGCATTGGGATATTTTCTTTTCAGTAATAGAAATCATTCATGCCATTGTAGAAAATTCTGGACATATGGAAGTCTAAGGATTAAAAAAAAAAATACTAGTACCACCATAAATCAGCCTACTTTAATTTCTGTTACTTTTAAAATTCACTTGGAATAAACATGGTTGGCTATCATGAATCTGTTTGTGATTTACTACCTTTTATAATGCTAGTATTATGTAAACACCTCTCCCCTGAACTTGCAAACACAAAATGTAACTAATTTAACAGCTGCTGTATTATTCCCTATACAAATACAAAGAATAATTACATATGGTTTCCAGTATTTTATTATAAATACATACCTAAATATAATAAGAATTTAGTTAGTTCAGTCGCTCAGTTGTGTCCGACTCTTTGCGACCCCATGAATCGCAGCATGCCAGGCCTCCCTGTCCATCACCATCTCCCAGAGTTCACTCAGATTCACGTCCATCAAGTCAGTGATGCTATCCAGCCATCTCATCCTCTGTCATCCCCTTCTCCTTCTGCCCCCAATCTCTCCCAGCATCAGAGTCTTTTCCAATGAGTCAACTCTTCGCATGAGGTGGCCAAAGTACTGGAGTTTCAGCTTTAGCATCATTCCTTCCAAAGAAATCCCAGGGCTGATATCCTTCAAAATGGATTGGTTACATCTCTTTGCATATAATAAATATGAAAGTATATATTAAATACTTAAATATAAACAATTTAATATAAGTATATTAATATAATATTTTAATATTTACTTAGAATAAATATCTAAGTAAATTACATCTATGTAATATAACCAAATACAATATTATGGTGAACATCTTTGTGTATAACATTCTCAAGTTGATTTTAAAAATTCCTGAGAATATATTTTCATAAACAGAATTACTGAGTTAAGGATTATTATATAGTAATACTTGTTTTACTAAACATTAATAGCTATTATCCCAAACACAGAGTAAGAGTTTTTATCATCAGCTTTGAGTATGTGTATAGTATAGTATATATATACACACCATCTTTGTAACTAAATAAATATTTGAAAATCAGAGGACATAAAAGAGAATAAAAAAGTTAGCACTGTGATCAAGTCTGCTATATACAGTTTGCGGCATACGGAGCACAGGAAGGTATGGTGAACAGATGAGTACCTGAAGTCCAGCCTTTGTTCCATCAGCCAAGCTGAATATCTGAGGCTGTAACTGCCCAAGAACTTTCGTTAGTGATAGATATCATCTGTTCAACGAGCTGTGCACTCATCTGCAAAGAGTGCCTTTCTCTCCTTAACACAAGGTTGCCTGTGAGCCAGCTGTGGGGTTATTGGATTCTTCAGAGGAAGAGGGTACAACCTCAGTCCTTTGTCTCTCTGCACATGTTTCTTTCTTGAAGTAGCAGTATCATCCTGTGGAACTAAGATATAGCCAGATGTGGGGAACAGCACTATCTCTCTGGGATTTGTCAAAGATAAATGCAGCCAGTCATTAGTAAAAGCAGTGAAAATAGGTTTGATTCAGTAACTGCTGACAGTTGGGGGAAGGGTTGAACTGCAAACTGTTGTGTGCACAGGTTGATTGGACATTTTAGAGGGAGAACTTGGGAGTGGGGAGGGGAAGTTGTAGGGGCTTGAGCAGAGATAGGAAAGTGAAAAAGTACGAAAAGTGGGAAGGGGGTTCGGGCCATGTGAAGCACATGTAGGTTTGCTTAATAGCACTTATCACAGTTAGACTCTATCTTCCCACAGACATTAAGAGACAGGGGCCTGGTGGAAGAAACAGTCAATTCCTTTGGCAGTCTTGAGTTTTCTCAGGCATCGACTTTACAGGGGGCTAGGGTCATCCTCAGAACACACCAGGCCATGAGTTGTTAGAAACTCTGCTAGTGTTTGTAGAAATCTTTGTAGTCCAAGGTTGAGGTCTGGATGAGAAGAAGGCTCAGAGTAGCCTGACTCAAGTTTGGTCAGGGAGAGAATCTTTATCAGATGCTTGTGTGGCAAGACCTCTGAATATTTTTCACTTGGCAGTCAAAGCTGTACAAGCTTATCTTTTCAGACTTACTGCACTTTACATGAAGCTCCTCCTCCAGCTCACACATTACTGGTAACTTTTCTCACTCTGCTCTCCTTAGTGGCTCCTCTTTGCCCACGTAAGTCTTGCCAACTTTAAAGGCTTAGCTCACTAGCTCTCTCTCCTGTCAGGCTTTCTCTGGTCTAATTCTTGATTATCAATGACATCAGCTCATTTGAATCCATAGCATTTATTTGTTAACAGTCACAAAAGGTGACTGTTCTAAGTACAGACTCTGGAGCCATTTGGTTTAGTTTTAAATGTGATCTTTAACTTGCTTACAAAGAGATGGTAGTAAGATTTCCTAATTTGGGCCACAGTGTCCTCATCAGGAAGGTGAGATAATAGTGCACTATACCTTAGAGCTCTCATAAGGAGTAATATGGGCTTCTCAGGTGGCACTAGTGGTGAAGAACCTGCCTGCCAATATAGGAGACATAAGAGACGTGGATTTGATCCCTGGTTTTGGGAAGATCCCCTGGAGTAGGAAATGGCAACTCACTCCACTATTATTGCCTGGAGAATACCACAGATAGAGAAGCCTGGTGGGCTACAGTCCATAGGGTCTCATAGAGTTGGATACAACTGAACTGACTTAACACAGCATAGCATAAGGAATAATATCTTAATATTTAATTTGATATAGCATCTAGAACATAGTGTTTCTGTTTGTTGGTTGATTTTAATATTATATTCCTTTTTAAACCAAATCATTCTTCATGTTTTGAAAGGAGAAAATGTATCCTAAATATCTGGGTTTTAGTCTTGGAGATTACTATACAAGAAAGACACTAAATATTTGTTGGTTAAGTGAATAAATAAACATTAGCTTTTAGTGGTTGACATAAGCCCCAAATTTGACATAGTCCTTTCTTCCCACCCCTCCTTTTTTTTTTTTTTTTTTTTTTTGGCTACCTATTATTTCTAGAGCACATGCTATCTTTCAGACATTAGGAATGCAAAGAGGATCATGGCCCTGGTCTCAGAAACCCACATAAACAGGCACATGAATGAATGTGGTGAGAAAAACACTAGGAGGAAGCTGCATACACAGAGAAAGATGGGAGCCAAAGGAAGGACACCTTCCTCCTACATAAACCTGGAGAAAGTTTACACAAAACCAAAGTCAAGCTCACATTCTGACCAGGAAAACATCAACTAATAACAAAGAAGAGCTGAAAGCTGAAACTGGAGGATATAAAAATTTTCATAAAGACTTAGCAGTAACCACCATCTTAGAGGCTCAGGTTTACCCAGCTCATTATAGTTCTACTCTTCTCTTATATATGTGCAAACACACAAAAATGAAACAAATCAAAAATGACCAAAAAAAACCTTTTGTATATAGTTAAGCATGCTTGGCATACTACCCTAATGAAAAAAAAAGTGTGAAGCAACATTCATGACATTGTTAGATAAGTTAGTTGTGCTTGATACCAGTTTAGGGGAGAGTCAGGCCCTGAATAAGAACTGTATCATTACAGGATCATATTAAGGAAAGGCAATTTAATTGCAATTAGTGTTGTAATAATTTATTTATGAAATGCTTGAGTGTGCATTTATAGCCTATCATTCACTTCCAGTCTGGTACTATGTGTGCCCCATTAAATTACAAAATACAAGTTTATTAACCTGCAATTCTGCTGCAATCATGATACTAGAGTGCATTCTGTTCCTCTGTGGTACAGCATCATTAACTCTTTTTGGGTCATTTATCTGTAGCTATTTAATTCCTTTGTGGTCATTTAAAGATTCTTATCACTGCCAATTAAGCAGGTGTGACCTGCGCTGAAAGCATTTGGCTTTCCCTGATGATCTGGTGGGAATCCAAAATTGAGTCAGACTACTTCCGTTCTCACTAGTTTTTCATACTCGCCTTCTGTAAATAGTGATTTAGGACACATGAAGCATGTTGTCATGCTCTAGATCAGCAACAGTTTGAGGGTCTTTACAGAGGGCACTTGAGAAAGTATACTGTGAGTAGGCTTTGAAAACAAAATTGTGAAGCTGAGATTCCAGTTAGCCATTTGTATATCTTTCTGATGCACTGGTTTTAAGAGGGGAGAATTTGACATAAATCCATTTTCACAAGACTGAATGACTAAGAATAGGGAGTGGAATAGAAATACTGCTTATTAAGTGATTTTCATGTTGCTGTGAGAAATATTGAGCTGGGATTTTTCATATTCATGGTCCCAGGCAAAGTCCCCAAGGATACTCTACTGAATTTTGCAAATTAGCTGAAGTACAGAGTTTGCTCAAGATAGTTGAGCTGGGATTTAAATCCTGATCTACTGGGCTCCAAAGCTCTTTGGGATATCCCACACTGCAGGTGTCCCTGTAGTATCACTATATAAAGAGCTGACTCTTGGTTTTACAGAAACTGATTACACTGTCTGAGGATGAAGTTTCTTGCCTTTATCTTCCTCCTTTCTTAATGATCTATGATTAATCACTCATTGATTGCTAATGTCATCCACATAGAGGATAATCAGGAGGTAGATGAAGAAATGAAAGTAATTATGAATAAATTCAACCATTGATAACTCTTGGGAAGTGCGTGTGTGTTCTAAAGAATTAAAGTGACATCACGACTAAACAGTGTGCTGACATTTAAGTATTTGAATTCTGTGTAGGTTTCACAGCCCAGTTTGTCTGAACCTTGCCTCTTTGATTTATCCATCTTGATTAGAACAACACATAGTGTACACGTTTCCAACACATAGTGAGCCTGGCTATGATGCTTTTACAGACTTTGATTTTATGTTTTATTAAATGGGAAAAGGTATGCTAGGTCAATGCTATGTCAAATAGACCCATCATTTGATCTATTAATGATTGGTTAGGATTCAATAAGACAGCACCACATCTGTCAGTAATGAGAGTTTATTGTCTGCTGTGGATATCAGAAAGAAATGATTCATTATTTAAGTCCGTGAGTGTGCTGTTGCATTGTTTTTTGCTTGTTTATTTTTTTAATTTTCGTTCAGAATACAGGAAAGCATTTTTTGTCATTCTTTAATATGACAGACTTCAGCAGTGTTATATTATGATTGCGGTGCAGTTGAATGTAGAAAGCATTAAAGGAAATAACAAAATACCTCTTCATGTTCTACATCTTTTGCCTGCACAACACCACAGCTTGAAGACGGAGAGTGTACAGGAGCACTGGGTTTATGCAGTTAACATTTATTTAGAGTTAGGATATACTGTAAAATAAAAGATACTGTAAAGACACATGCTGTCTGTGCATTCTGAATTCCAGGGATGAATTCAGCTAGTTTACAGAAAATCATCACTCTTGGAGGCTGAGTGATGGCCAGAAGACAGAGTGGCTGAGCCCTTTGTATATTGTGTTGGCCAAAAAGTTCATTGGGTTTTTACTAGAATATTGTACAGAAAAATTCAAACAAACATTTTGGCCAACCCAAGTAAAACTATCAGTTAAGTTCAGTTGCTCAGTGGTGTCTGACACTTTGCGACCCAATGGACTGCAGCATGCCAGCCCTCCCCTGTCCATCACCAACTCCTGGAGTTTACTCAAACGTATGTGCACTGGGTCAGTGATGACATCCAACCATCTCATTCACTATTGTCCCCTTCTCCTTCTGCCTTTAACCTTTCCCAGCATCATGGTCTTTTCCAATGGGTCAGTTCTTTGCATTAGGTGGTCAAATATTGGCATATCACCTTCAGCATCAGTCCTTCCAATGAATATTCAGGACTGATTTACATTAGAATGGACTGGTTGGATCTCCTTGCAGTCCAGGGGACTCTCAAGAGTCTTCTCCAACACCACAGTTCAAAGGCATCAGTTCTTCACCACTCAGCTTTTTTATAGTCCAACTCTCACATCCATACATGACTACTGGAAAAAAACATAGCTTTGACTAGACAGATCTTTGTTGGCAAAGTCATGTCTCTGGTTTTTAATATGCTGTCTAGGTTGATCATAACTTTTCTTCCAAGGAGCAGGCATTCTTTAATTTCATGGCTGCAGTCACCTTCTACAGTGATTTTGGAGCACCCCCAAATAAAGTCTCTCACTGTCTCCATTGTTTCCCATCTATTTGCCATAAACCGAAAAGCAAAGGCGAAAAGGAAAGATATAAGCATCTGAATGCAGAGTTCCAAAAAATAGCAAGAAGAGATAAGAAAGCCTTCTTCAGCAATCAATGCAAAGAAATAGAGGAAAACAACAGAATGGGAAAGACTAGAGATCTCTTCAAGAAAATTAGAGATACCAAGGGAATATTTCATGCAAAAATGGGCCCGATAAAGGATAGAAATGGTATGGACCTAACAAAAGCAGAAGATATTAAGAAGAGGTAGCAAGAATACACAGAAGAACTGTACAAAAAAGATCTTCATGACCCAGATAATCATGATGGTGTGATCACTCATCTAGAGCCAGACATCCTGGAATGTGAAGTCAAGTGGGCCTTAGAAAGCATGACTATGAATAAAGCTAGTGGAAGTGATGGAATTCCAGTAGATCTATTTCAAATCCTGAAAGATGATGCTGTGAAAGTGCTGTACTCAGTATGTCAGCAAGTTTGGAAAACTCAGCAGTGGCCACAGGACTGAAAAAGGTCAGTTTTCATTCCAATCTCAAAGGAAGGAATGCCAAAGAATGCTCAAACTACTGCAAAATTGCACTCATCTCACATGCTAGTAATGTAATGCTCAAAATTCTCCAAGCTAGGCTTCAGTAGTACATGAACCGTGAACTTCCAGATGTTCAAGCTGGTTTTCAAAAAGGCAGAGAAACCAGAGATCAAATTGCCAACATCCTCTGGATCATGGAAAAAGTAAGAGAGTTCCAGAAAAAAAAGAACATCTATTTCTGCTTTATTGACTATGCCAAAGCCTTTGACTGTGTGGATCACAATAAACTGTGGAAGATTCTGAGAGAGATGGAAATACCAGACTACCTGACCTGCCTCTTGAGAAATCTGTGTGCTGGTCAGGAAGCAACAGTTAGAACTGGACATAGAACAACAGACTGGTTCCAAATAGGAAAAGGAGTACGTCAAGGCTGTATATTGTCACCCTGCTTATTTAACTTATATGCAGAGTACATCATGAGAAACGCTGGGCTGGAAGAAGCACAGGCTGGAATCAAAATTTCCGGGAGAAATATCAATAAACTCAGATAGGCAGATGACACCACCCTTATGGCAGAAAGTGAAGAAGAACTAAAAAGCCTCTTGATGAAAGTGAAAGAGGAGAGTGAAAAAGTTGGCTTAAAGGTCAACATTCAGAAAACGAAGATCATGGCATCTGGTCGAATCACTTCACGGGAAATAGATGGGGAAACAGTGGAAACAGTGTCAGACTTTATTTTTTTGGGCTCCAAAATCACTGCAAATGGTGAGCCATGAAATTAAAAGATGCTTACTCCTTGGAAGAAAAGTTATGATCAACCTAGATAGCATATTCAAAAGCAGAGACATTACTTTGCTGACTAAGGTCCGTCTAGTCAAGGGTATGGTTTTTCCTGTGGTCATGTATGGATGTGAGAGCTGGACTGTGAAGAAAGCTGAGCACCGAAGAATTGGTGCTTTTGAACTGTGGTGTTGGAGAAGACTCTTGAGAGTCCCTTGGACTGCAAGGAGATCCAACCCGTCCATTCTGAAGGAGATCAACCCTGGGATTTCTTTGGAAGGAATGATGCTAAAGCTGAAACTCCAATACTTTGGCTACCTCATGTGAACAGTTGACTCATTGGGAAAGACTTTGATGTTGGGAGGGATTAGGGGCTGGAGGAGAAGGGGATGACAGAGGATGAGATGGCTGGTTGGCATCACTGACTCGATGGACATGAATCTGAGTGAACTCCGGGAGATGGTGATGGACAGGGAGGCCTGATGTGCTACAATTCATGGGGTCGTAAAGAGCCAGACACGACTGAGCAACTGAACCGAACTAATGGGACCAGATGCTATAATCTTAGTTTTCTGAATGTTGAGCTTTAAGCCAACTTTTTCACTTTCCTCTTTCATTTTCATCAAGAGGCTCTTCAGTTCTTCATCACTTTCTCCATAAGGGTGGTGTCATCTGCATATCTGAGGTTATTGATATTTCTCCCAGCAATTTTGATTCCAGCTTGTACTTCATCCAAGTATTTCTCATGATATACTCTGCATATAAGTTAAATAAGCAGGGTGACAACATACAGTCTTGACGTACTCCTTTCCTGATTTGGAACCAGTCTGTTTTTCCATGTCCAGTTCTAAACGTTGCTTCTTGATCTGCATACAGATTTCTCAAGAGGCAGATCAGGTAGTCTGGTATCCCCATCTGTTTAAGGATTTTCCAGTTTGTTATGATCCATGCAGTCAAAGGCTCTGTCATAGTCATTAAAGCAGATGTTTTTCTGGAACTCTTGCTTTTTTGCTGATCCATCAGATATTGGCAATTTGATCTCTGGTTCCTCTGCCTTTTCTTTTTCTTTTCTTTTTTTTTTTTTTTTTTTTTTAGTTTTTTATTTTTTAAATTTTAAAATCTTTAATTCTTACATGCATTCCCAAACATGAACCCCCCCCTCCCACCTCCCTCCCCATAACATCTCTCTGGGTCATCCCCATGCACCAGCCCCAAGCATCCTGTATCCTGCATCAGACATAGACTGGCAATTCAATTCTTACATGATAGTATACATGATAGAATGCCATTCTCCCAAATCATCCTACCCTCTCCCTCTCCCTCTGAGTCCAAAAGTCCGTTATACACATCTGTGTCTTTTTTCCTGTCTTGCATACAGAGTCGTCATTGCCATCTTCCTAAATTCCATATATATGTGTTAGTATACTGTATTGGTGTTTTTCTTTCTGGCTTACTTCACTCTGTATAATCGGCTCCAGTTTCATCCATCTCATCAGAACTGATTCAAATGTATTCTTTTTCATGGCTGAGTAATACTCCATTGTGTATATGTACCACAGCTTTCTTATCCATTCATCTGCTGATGGACATCTAGGTTGTTTCCATGTCCTGGCTATTATAAACAGTGCTGCGATGAACATTGGGGTACATGCGTCTCTTTCAATTCTGGTTTCCTTGGTGTGTATGCCTAGCAGTGGGATTGCTGGGTCATAAGGTAGTTCTATTTGCAATTTTTTAAGGAATCTCCACACTGTTCTCCATAGTGGCTGTACTCGTTTGCATTCCCACCAACAGTGTAGGAGGGTTCCCTTTTCTCCACACCCTCTCCAGCATTTATTGCTTGCAGAATTTTGGATCGCAGACATTCTGAAATCCAGCTTGAGCATCTGGAAATTCACAGTTCACATTCTGCTGAAGCCTGACTTGGAGAATTTTGAGCATTACTTTACTAATGATAGACAGTTTCTTATTCAGAACTTTATAGATCCTCTACCTTCTCACTCTCATTCTAGCACCCTATCCCTTCAAAGCAAGCTTTCAAAAATGAGAAAATTATATTGTTTGTTTGTATGTCTTCTTCTTGTCCTCTTCCACCATTTGTGAGGAGGAGGACACTGGAGGCTGGAACTATGCTGTGTCCTGAGAAACTGAACTGAACATATATTTCCCTGGTGTCCAGCACAGTCAGGTGCATAGCAGCAGTGCATACATGCTATAGTTTAGAAAAGAAACTGTTAGGAGCTTAGAGTCAGAGAACAGGATGACTCACAAGTCAGAACAGACTGAGCTTCAGCTCCCTTATTTGTAATTGGATATAATCATCACCTTCTTCAAAGAGATAGGATGAGGATTAGGCATGAATAAATACATCTTGATTACTTAAAAGTGCTGTGTAAACATGGGCTAGTTATGTGGTTGTGCAATTATTATATCACTGAGGGACATCTGGGTTCAAATATGTTTGTTTATCTATTTTCTAGTGCTGCTACTTGCACTTCCCTGCTGGCTTAGTGGATAAAGTGTCTGTCTGCCATGCAAGAGACATGGGTTTGATACCTGGGTCTGGAAGATTCCCCTGGAGAAGGAAATGGCAAACCACTCCAGTATCTTGCTGGAAAATTCCATGGACAGAAGAGCCTACTCACAACACATACACACGTACACTTCAGTTCAGTTCAGTTCAGTCACTCAGTCGTGTCTGACTCTTTGTGACCCCATGAATCACAGCACGCCAGGCCTTCCTGTCCATCACCAACTCCCAGAGTTCACTCAAACTCACATCCATCGAGTCGGTGATGCCATCCAGCCATCTCACCCTCTGTTGTCCCCTTCTCCTCCTGCCCCCAATCCCTCCCAGCATCAGAGTCTTTTCCAATGAGTCAACTCTTCGCATGAGGGGGTCAAAGTAGTGGATTTTCAGCTTTAGCATCACTCCTTCCAAAGAACACCCAGGACTGATCTCCTTCAGAATGGACGGGTTGGATCTCCTTGCAGTCCAAGGGACTCTCAAGAGTCTTCTCCAACACCACAGTTCAAAAGCATCAATTCTTCAGTGCTCAGCTTTCTTCACAGTCCAACTCTCACATCCATACATGACCACTGGAAAAACCATAGCCTTGACTAGACGGACAATTGTTGGCAAAGTAATGTCTCTGCTTTTGAATATGCTATCTAGGTTGGTCATAACTTTCCTTCCAAGGAGTAAGTGTCTTTTAATTTCATGGCTGCAATCACCATCTGCAGTGATTTTGGAGCCCAGAAAAATAAAGTCTGACACAGTTTCCACTGTTTCCCCATCTATTTGCCATGAAGTGATGGGACCAGATGCCATGATCTTAGTTTTCTGAATGTTGAGTTTTAAGCCAACTTTTTCACTCTCCTCTTTCACTTTCATCAAGAGGCTTTTTAGTTCCTCTTCACTTTCTGCCATAAGGGTGGTGTCATCTGCATATCTGAGGTTATTGATATTTCTCCCAGCAATCTTGATTCCAGCTTTTGCTTTTTCCAGCCCAGCGTTTCTCATGATGCACTCTGCATATAAGTTAAATAAGCAGGGTGACAATATACACGTACTAAATTTTAAGAGACAGTGTGGAACTTTAATAATGGGAGGTTGAACAATACTACCTTGATTCCCTATTAGTTTGTGTCTGTTTTTTTGGTTTGTTTTATTTGTAAGAAAACAGTTCCATGCAAAAGTGCCACAATGTCACTCCCCTTCTTTTTTACGTTTACCTCTGTTGAAGTTTCTGAGGTTGTCCTAGTGGCACAAGTGATGGTGCAGAGCCCAGAGTCACCTAGAGCTGAATGATTTTCATGTTCTGGCTCTATTCTCTCTTGGCTATTTGGCTTAGTTAAAATGCTTGCTATCTCTTTGCTGTAATTTTTCAGCTATGTCATGGATATTGGAATAATATCACCTACCTCATATGGTATGGCTTAACATATTTTAAGCATTTACAACAATGAATGACATGTAGTAAGTGTTCTATGTATATGAACTGTTATCTCTATTATTAGAAGTAGTACCTGAGTTATCCTTCTGCTTCTTCATGGTATGTTCATACCACTGTGTAGCAAGTGTGAAGATAAGCTGTTATGTCAGTCTGAACATATGTAAAACATGTTTATTGGGGATAATGCCATGGCACTTTTCTCATAGCAAATAAAATAATTCCATTCACAGTAATAGTAAAAACAATAATTCCATTTGCAAATTACTAGATATGTAGCAGGCACTGTGTTAGTTTTCACATACTAACATGAGAAAGTGTAGTTTATAATCCATATGCAAACTTTCAAGTGCCATGTTTTTATCCTTATTGTACAGTTAAGCAAACTCAGGTTCTAATAGGTTAAGTCAATTATTCCTGGTCCTCAGGACACCATGTAGCTGGTATTCAAACTCAGATGTTTCTGGTTCCAGAACTTGTGCTTTTTCTTTCATATCAAGGTTCTCATCTGAGGAAAGTTTCTCAAAGCAAGTAATATATAAAAATATCCTCTCTTTTCAAAATGTTAAAGGAGAGAGCTTAAAAACTTAGTCTTGGGAGACAGGCTTTTGTTGAATTTTTTCTCTGTTGTTTCCTTATAGTTCAGGAGTGGACCAATTGTAAAAACTTTGAAAAGTTCTGTTTCCTGAACTCTGTAAGCTGCCTCAAGACTTCTTGCCTCATTCTGTCCTCATAAGCATAAAATAACTGACATTTTAATTTCATTTTCATGTTTAGCTTTCACAAAATTAAGTCAACACTTAGTGATTTTTTTTAAATAACAACTATTATTTTTGAGATCTTCTAACAAAAGTAAAGAAGTCTGAGGCAATGTTTGTCCCTGTCTGGCTGAAGTATATATGGGGATTGGTGCGAGTGGAAACGGCACGTTTGTGTATATCATATACACAGTAAGAATTCTTAGAAGTTCATTAACTCTTTTTGCTTCATGTAATCTGAAAGCTTCAACAATACTCTTCCCATATCTCCATTTTATTCCACAATCTTGCCCTTATAAAAGCCAAATGTATTCTGGAAAAAAATCCGTGGATGACCACAAATTCAGCCAAATAGTAACTTCAGTTCCATTTGTACTAGTAATGTATTCAATAATATTTTTGCTGCAGCAGATTACCATGAACTCAGTACATGTATGTTAAGGCTGTTCATCTGGAAAACACATCATTTTTCATACCTGTCAGTAGAGAAACTCAGAAACTGTTCTCATTTGTATGAAATGAACAGTAGGATTAATTTACAGTCTTCCCCAAGGGTTATGCTAACTGTATTGCCTTCTGTTGTAACATAGTCCGAGGAGACCTAGGCCAACTGATAGTGCCCAGAACATTGCATTGGTGCACTTTATTGATGATATGCTGTTATCATATTATATGTTCAAGAAATAACAATACATTGAGGAATTTATCAATGTACATATGCTTCAGAAGGAGAAGAATAAACTTCAAAAGATTGAAGGACATTCCACATCTGTGATATTTTCAGTAGCTCAATAATCTGTAGTTTACCAGGATATTGCTCCAAAACAAAGGACACATTATTACTTCTCCTGTCTCCTCCACAAGTGAAAGTGAAAGCTGTTCAGTTGTGTCTGACTCTTTGAGACCCCATGGGCTGTAAAGTTCTCCAGGCCAGGATACTTGAGTGGCTAGCCTTTCCATTCTCCAAAGGGTCTTCACAACCCAGGGATTGAACCCAGGTCTTATGCATTGCAGGCAGATTCTTTACCAGCTGAGCCACAAGGGAAGCCCAAGAATACTGGAGTGGGTAGCCTATCCCTTTTCCAGCCGATCTTCCTGACCCAGGAATTGAACCAGTGTCTCCTGCATTGCAGACAGATTCTTTACCAACAGAGCTAAGAAGGAAGCCCCCTTTCACAATGAAAGCATTGAAATACCTCAGGTTTTAGAGACAGCACATTTTGCTCCACAGGAAACTGTAGCATCCCATACACTAGATGACCCTAAAACTGCAAGCATGGAGAGAGGCCCAGACCAGGGAAAGCTGCAAAACAGAGTTAGACTGTAGTTCTAGTAGCCCCGCTGATTGTACCATATGCCCCAATGGGTCTGTGTTATGAGTTATCTTAGTTAGTTAGTTCGGTCACTCAGTCCCATCCGACTCTTTGCAACCCCATGAATCGCAGTGTGCCAGGTCTCCCTATCTATCACCAACACTTGGAGCTCACTCAAACTCATGTCCATCGAGTCAGTGATGTCATCCAGCCATCTCACCCTCTCTCCTCCCCTTCTTCATCTGCCCCAAATCTCTCCCAGGATCAGGGTCTTTTCCAATGAGTCAACTCTTGGCATTAGGTGGCCAAAGTATTGGAGTTTCAGCTTTAGCATCACTCCTTCCACAGAACACCCAGGACTGATCTCCTTCAGAATGGACTAGTTAGACCTCCTTGCAGTCCAAGGGACTCTCAAGAGTCTTCTCCAACACCACAGTTCAAAAGCATCAATTCTTCAGTGCTCAGCTTTCTTCACAGTCCAACTCTCACATCCATACATGACCACTGGAAAAACCATAGCCTTGACTAGACAGACAATTGTTGGCAAAGTAATGTCTCTGCTTTTGAATATGCTATCTAGGTTGGTCATAACTTTCCTTCCAAGGAGTAAGTGTCTTTTAATTTCATGGCTGTAATCACCATCTGCAGTGATTTTGGAGCCCCCCAAAATAAAGCCTGACACTGTTTCCACTGTTTCCCATCTATTTGCCATGAAGTGATGGGACCAGATGCCATGATCTTCATTTTCTGAATGTTGAGCTTTAAGCCAACTTTTCAACTGTCCTCTTTCACTTTTATCAAGAGGCTTTTTAGTTCCTCTTCACTTTCTGCCACAAGGGTGGTGTCATCTGCATATCTGAGGTTATTGATATTTCTCCCAGCAATCTTGATTCCAGCTTGTGCTTCTTCCAGCCCAGCGTTTCTCATGATGCACTCTGCATATAAGTTAAATAAGCAGGGTGACAATATTCAGGCTTGACCTACTCCTTTTCCTATGGAACCAGTCTATCGTTCTACGTCCAGTTCTAACTGTTTCTTCCTGACCTGCATATAGGTCTCTCAAGAGGCAGGTCAGGTGGTCTGGTATTCCCATCTCTCTCAGAATTTTCCACAGTTTATTGTGATCCACACAGTCAAAGGCTTTGGCATAGTCAATAAAGCAGAAATGGATGTTTTTCTGGAACTCCCTTGCTTTTTTGATGATCCAGCAGATGTTGGAAATTTAATCTCTGGTTCCTCTGCCTTTTCTAAAACCAGCTTGATCATCTGGAATACTTTAGAGTTTTAGACCAATGCCATGACAAATGCAATGTAGAATTTGTACACTTTTCTGAAAAGAGTTTTACCAGATCTTAGTAAAAATGCTGTATTATGAGATGAGCTCTGCCCTACCCTCTGAACCACATAGAAAGAAAGACCCAGCAGCAATTTATCATTGACAGACCAAAGTGGTATATCCAGGGGATCTGGCCCCAGGAACTGCAGAAGCAAATGCCCCTGATCCCACATCACCCACCATGATTGCACCAGTATCTCTCCATCAGCTAACACCTGTGTGACCAGCTGAGGAGGAAAAACTCTACTCTTTAAAAATGAAATGACCAAATGCACATAAAGTGCTTACCACAGAAGCATGCAAATAATGATAGTTCCATAAATGCTGCCCATTCAATGTTGTTGTTTGTTTCAGCCTGTGAGAGTGGATCTCTCCTCCCACATTAAAAATAACTTACTTTCTTTTCACATTTTTCCCTTAGTTAAATGTGCTTCATTTCTTCTCTTCGCAGTGTCAGAAAACATTGATCAAAGCAGAATGTCTGCTGCACATTGCTTTTGTGTCTGATGAGAGGCTAGGAGTAAACCAAGACATTGTCCTGGGCCATAGTCTATATTATTCAGAAGACTCATATATTCCTCCATCCCTCTAATACTTGACTGACATGGCTTAAAGTTAGTCCAATTGTAGGTTCATGAATGAAGGTTCCTTTTTTCCTTTAGGCTAGTTCTATTAAAAAAAAAAAGAAACCATCTGTTAGCATTGTAATTAGTGTTATATTTCCTTTTCAAAGCCAGAAAATCGATTTTTTCATGAAAATGTTACCTTTGTATTCCAATTTGATTTTCTTGTTTTTATCTTATAAAAACTGGCTTTTCATTAGATTTTTTACTTCCCACTGAGAGTCCACAACATATCATGGGTTTCTATTGTGGTTTGTTCAGCATTAATTGGCCCACCAAGGCTTTGAGAAAACTCTCAAATGGTGTGATTGTTGATCCCACTGGAGGATAGTTTCCAGAGAGATTCACGGCTTTACCATTCATTGAGTTAGCTTTACCATTCATTGGTGTGATTGTTGATCCCAGTGGAGGATAGTTTCCAGAGAGATTCACAGCTTTACCATTCATTGAGTTACCATTCAAGCATACTGAGACTGAAGAGCACTTTGCACTTTCTGCATGAAAACTTTGTAAGATAAGTTCTGGGGCTGAAAAATGCTACATTTCCAAGGGGCTTCATGATCCATACTAACCCAGTCCGTCAACAGCTTTTTCAGTTTGTGTACATGTGGAGCTGTGAGGTCAAGTACAATTTGTTTGTGCATCTCCAAATAAGCTCGATGGGTATGTTTGCTTCGTTGACTAACATCAGACATTCCCACAGGAATTAGAAAGGCCAGAGGCAAGGGGACTCTGCCCATAGCAGGGAGAAACAGTTGAATACACAGCAGTTGTACTTGTCACAGATTATCTTTTAGGACAGAATGGTGGCACATATATGTCAGCCATTGAAATCCAAACTTCATGGGCTTCTAGAGTGTGATCATCCCTTCTAAAGTGTTAGAGATGCTATTTCTTCACTCTTTTTCTTTTCTTTTTTTTTATTGTAAAGCATATCCTGAGACCTTAAATAAGACTAATTTCTTTTCATTGCCTTCGATGTTTTAGGAATTGAACAGTTTTGATATGTTCATTGCTTGTTTTCCCCAGGTCATAACCGCCTGGTACTTCAGAGGGTAAAAAAAACAAGAAAAACAATTTCTCTGACTTTATTATTTAACCCTTACCCCTACATATTAGTGCTAACATGGTTCAGTTCAGTTGCTCAGTCTTGTCTGACTCTTTGCGACCTGATGAATTGCAGAACACTAGGACTCCCTGTCCATCACCAACTCCCAGAGTTCACTCAAACTCACGTCCATCGAGTCGGTGATGCCATCCAGCCATCTCATCCTCTGTTGTCCCCTTCTCCTCCTGCCCCCAATCCCTCCCAGCATCAGAGTCTTTTCTAATGAGTCAACTCTTCACATGAGGTGGCCAAAGTACTGGAGTTTCAGCTTTAGCATCATTCCTTCCAAAGCACACCCAGGACTGATCTCCTTTAGAATGGACTGGTTGCATCTCTTTGCAGTCCAAGGGACTCTCAAGAGTCTTCTCCAACACCACAGTTGTTAACATGGTAGCAATCTTCAAACACTCACTTATGTCTGGAAGTCTTTTTTTAAAGAAGATGATGGCTGTGTGCATCTTTGTGATGCTATGCATTTCTACAGTTTCATGGGAGTGGGGGACATTGTTGCTCTCTAAATGATAAGCAGAGAGAGTCTCTAGATGTGAGTGTCAACTGGCTCTCCAGTCAGACCGTCACCTTCAAGATCTTGCCATAAGAACTGTGTCATTCTCCCTCTATGTCAAAAGGTTTCTCACCTCTGGGTTTCTTGCCTTAGAACACTCTGCCCCTTCCTCCTTTGTTGGTTCATTGTTAATAAGTCTTCTTGTCTTTGCTTCAAAGTTATTTGTTTCAGAAGTCTTCCCAGATAACCCAGATGTGCTATCTGTACTTCCTCCCTCAAGACCTCTATGTCTACTATAAACGTCTGCTTAATTGTTTCCATTTCTGGTTGATGAAATTTTGTAAGACAGAATACAGTGTTACATTATCTTTGTATCTGCTATGCTCAACACAAGTGCTCAAAATGCAATAAAACCACACAATGCACCTGTGTTGAATGAATAAATTAACCACTTCTTAGTTTATGGCAATTTCTGATGGCATAATTTTTGTGGATAAAAAAGAACAACAGATTTCAAGACTCCAGTGAGGGCACTGAGGAAACCCTTCAAACATAAATGAATGAAACAAGGTGAATTGTGAATACAGTTAACCATTGATTAATTGGGCTAATTACACAGGAGAGATGATAGTAGGAAGAGCAGTATTTGTGATCCAAAGATGTACAGTCAACATTTGGATGTATCACTTACTGAGAATTCAAATGGGAAATGCAGCCTTTATAGCTGTAGCTTATTTATGAACTGGTGGTGATAATCATAGCTGTCATCTAGAATTATGAGTGAGTGAAGTCACTCAGTCGTGTCTGACTCTTTGCGACCACATGGACTGTAGCCTAACCAGGTTCCTCCTCCATGGGATTTTCCAGGCAAGAATACTGGAGTGGGTTGCCATTTCCTTCTCCAGGAGATCTTCCCGACCCAGGGATTGAACCCAGGTCTCCTGCATTGTAGGTAGACGCTTTACTGTCTGAACCACCAGGGAAGATCTAGGATTATAGTTGAGATCAAATGAGAAAATTGAAAGTACTATGTAAATGGTAGTTATCTTTCTTATTTACACAATAGGGGTTGGTATTTGAAATCAGGTACAGTTACTTTAAAGACAAATCATCAACTCAATGGGTATGAGTTTGAGCAAACTCTGAGAGATGGTGAAGGACAGGGAACCATGGTGTGCTGCAGTTCATGAGGTCACAAAGATTTGGACATGAGTGAGTGCCTGAACAACAACAAAAGACCCTATATAGTCATGTGCCTTCTTTGAATAAGTTAATTTAACTTTAACCATGGGGAAAAAAAATGACTATTTGCCATGAAGTGATGGGACTGGAGGCCATGATCTTAACTTTCTGAATGCTGAGTTGTAAGCCAAATTTTTCACTCTCCTCTTTAACTTTCATCAAGAGGCTCTTTAGTTCTCCTTCACTTTCTGCCATAATGGTGGTGTCATCTGCGTATCTGAGGTTATTGATATTTCTCCCTAAATTCTTTGATTCTAGCTTGTGCTTCATCCAGCCTGGCATGATATACTCTACATATAAGTTTAATAAGCAGGGTGACAATATACAGCCTTGACATACTCCTTTCCCAACTGGGAACCAGTCCCTTGTTTCATGTATGTTTCTAACTGTTGCTTCTAGACCTGTACACAGATTTCTCAGAGGAGGTCTGGTATTCCCATATCTTGAAGACTTTTCCAGTTTGTTGTGATTTACATAGTCAAAGGCTTTAACATCAATGAAGCAGAAGTAGATCCACAATCTGGAGAACAATTATACCAAAGAATTCCCAGGAAATTTGACTTTGGAGGCCAGTGGGATTTGATTACAGAACTTCCACAGGACTGGGGAAACAGACTCTTGGAGGGCACAGATAAAACTTTGTGTGCATCAGGATCTAGGAGAATGGAACAGTAATTCCATAAGAGACTGAGCCAGACTTGTCTGTGAGTGTCCAGGAGTCTCCCACAGAGGCATGGGTCAACAGTCAGAGGCACTGAATACAACAGTCCTGGGGGCTGTGACTTGCTGGCAGAAGTCCTTTTGAAGGAGGTCACCACTACTGTCATTATCCCTACCATAGTTTGACCTCAGACCAAACTGCAGTGAAGAACATCAGCAGAAAATTGGATTAAAGATTTACTGAGCACAGCCCTCCCACCAGAGCAAGACCCAGTTTACCCCACAGCCAGTCTCTCCTATCAGGAAGCTTCTACAAGTTTCTTATCTTCATCTATCAGAGGACAGACAGGATGAAAACCAAAATCACAGAAAACTAATCAAACTGATCACATAATCACAGCCTTGTCTAATTCAATGGAACTCTGAGCACTGTAGTTTAACAGTAACCTTTTCATCTGCATGAGCTTCAGTAACCAAAAAATTACAGGGATCACCATTATTGTTCTCATTTCGTAATTTTGAAAATTTTGGATTCATTAAAGGAATTATGATGTTCATATCCATTCACACAATGATTAATTTTCAGTGGAATCTCAACCCAGAACACTATGCTTTCAAACTTAATGGTATTAATCAACTTACTTCTTCCTAAGTATTTACTTTAGAGGAACTGAGGCAGCTTGCTTGCCACAGTAATAATATTGATGGTAATAAATGGAAACAGTTTATTTGAACAAGAATAAGCCAACATTTTGGATAATTCCAAGACTTTCAGAATATCATATAATCTTATGGATAGATGACATTTTCAGGGTTATTAATCCCATCCATCTTTTTGTTTCTACTTGATTCTGGGGAAAATTTAAGGTCTAATCTTTGTCTTGATAAATTTTTTATTCAAATCTCTTTCTTTTGTCTGCAGCTTTTTCTGATGCCCTACCTTCCATTTTGTGAGCAATTAATTCCCCCCTATTTTTTTTCTCATAAATTTATTTCAGTTGAAGTTCTTGCACTTGAAACACTTTCTATTTTAACATCTCATCCACTTTCTAGCTCTAAGTATATGAATTTCCAAAGGACATTCAGTTAATTGATCTTATAGCTGGGAATAGAACTTTTTCTTTCTTAAGATCCAAACATGAATTTGGAATTTAACAAGTCCCTGAATTTACCTTCTTTAATAATGCCATTTTGATTTTAATCCTGGAAATTTTTTACCTTTGTTATTCCTATTCAGGTCAAGGATTACAACAAATTTTCACTGATTGACATATATCTTAAGTAACTCAAATACATACACACACCTATAGCCAGCGCCTCTATGGAACATTGGACATCTGTGTGAGTTTTCATAACCAACACTCCAACATGCCAGAAAGGGACCTAGAACTTAACACTGTACTATGAGTTGCTCAGACAAGTTCTGTATTGTTGTACGTGCCTGAGATCTCAGCATCTTTTGCTCTTTTGTTGAACAAGAGAAGATAAACATACCCATGGTTATTTTCATTGGCTTTCTGACGTGATGATATATGTGCCCTGCAAAGACTTCCTGCTGTACTTGGTCTAAGTCTGTCAGCTCTGGTGAAGCATATTATATGTCCTTATTGTGGCTTTTAATAAGATATTTTTGAAACAGGAGGCTATTAAGCCACCTGAAAATGCATTTTAAGCTTCATTTTAAACTTCACTTTGTGGATTTGGGATTTTGCTGAGATCAAGTTTTCCTTTATCTCTCTTCAGCAGATTTGTTATATTTTCCTGATTAATTGTAATAGCTTTATTTCTTGATTCAGTACATTTATAATAACATTTCACATTCATGATCATTCATCATTCAAGAGAGAAGGGGCAACTTTCTTTTTCTAGATTGTGCATTTTCAATTTAACATAGTAAATAATCTGATATCCCTTCACTTTCAGACATATCTAGATGAGAAGTGAGATTGGCAAATTTCTTTCTCCTCATTTCTACTGAGACATAGGTAGGAAGACTACATTAATACATCAAATATTTGGATTCTTTGTGGGGTAAAACTTTTTTCTGATTGGTAAGTATACTTATTTACCAGACCAACTCTGAAGATTTTGCTTGGCCATGAAAATTTTTGAAGGGAAAAAGGAGAAACAATCTCAATTACTGAGTGCCCCAGCAAGGTCAGAGAAGTCCCAGGAAGATAGTAGGTGCTGGAGCGGTGGCTGCACAGCACTGGAACTTCTTTGAGGAGATATCCCATGTCAAAGGGCAAAGGAGAAACACCAGCAAGACAGTAGGAGGGGCGAATTCATGTTTAGAATCAAACCCCATTCCCGCCAAAGAGGCTCAAGTTCTCAAACAAGCCTTGTGCACACCAGGGCCCAGAGACCTCACAGAGGCTGAGACAGAACTGTGTTTGAGCATCTCCTGTGGAGGAATGGATCAGCAATGGACTGCCATGAGGCAGGGGCTCTGGGTGCAGCAGATTTGGGTATGGCATAAGCCCTCTTGGAGGAGATCGCCATTAACCCCACCATAGAGCTGCCATAACATACACAGAACTGGGAAATAGACTATTAGAGGGCACAAAGAGAATCTTGTGCTCACCAGGACCCAGGGAAAAAGAGCAGTGACCCCCACAAGAGACTGAACCAGACTTCTGGGAGTTTCCAGGAGTCTCCAGTAGGGGCACGGGTCCCAGGTGGCCTGCTACAGGGTTGGGGGCATTGAGTGTAGCAGTACATGTATGGGACCTATAGAAGGACGTTGTCATTATCTTCCTTACCTCCACCATAGCCTCAGTTCAGTTCAGTTCAGTTCAGTTGCTCAGTCATGTCCGACTCTTTGCGACCCCATGAATCGCAGCACGCCAGGCATCCCTGTCCATCACCATCTCCGGAGTTCACTCAGAGTCACGTCCATCGAGTCCATGATGCCAATCAGCCATCTCATCCTGGGTCGCCCCCTTCTCCTCCTGCCCCCAATCTCTCCCAGCATCAGAGACTTTTCCAAATGAGTCAACTCTTTGCATGAGGTGTCCAAAGTACTGGAGCTTCAGCTTTAGCATCATTCCTTCCAAAGAAGTCCCAGGGCTGATCTCCTTCAGAATGGACTGGTTGAATCTCCTTGTAGTCCAAAGGACCCTCAAGAGTCTTCTCCAACACCACAGTTCAAAAGCATCAAATCTTCAGCGCTCAGCCTTCTTCACAGTCCAAAACTCACATCCATACATGACCACTGGAAAAACAATAGCCTTGACTAGACGAACTTTAGTCGGCAAAATAATGTCTCTGCTTTTGAATATACTATCTAGGTTGGTCATAACTTTTCTTCCAAGGAGTAAACGTCTTTCAATTTCATGGCTGCAATCACCATCGGCAGTGATTTGGGAGCCAAAAAAAAATATAGTCTGACACTGTTTCTACTGTTTCCCCATCTATTTCCCATGAAGTGATGGGACCAGATGCCATGATCTTCGTTTTCTGAATGTTGAGCTTTAAGCCAACTTTTTCACTCTCCTCTTTCACTTTCAAGAGGCTTTTTAGTTCCTCTTCACTTTCTGCCATAAGGGTGGTGTCATCTGCATATTTGAGGTTATTGATATTTCTCCCAGTAATCTTGATTCCAGCTTGTGTTTCTTTCAGTCCAGCGTTTCTCATGATGTACTCTGCATATAAGTTAAATAAGCAGGATGACAATATACAGCCTTGACGTACTCCTTTTCCTATTTGGAACCAGTCTGTTGTTTTGTGTCCAGTTCTAACTGTTGCTTCCTGACCTGCACACAGATTTCTCAAGAGGCAGGTTAGGTGGTCTGGTATTCCCATCTCTCTCAGAATTTTCCACAGTTTATTGTGATCCACACAGTCAGAGGCTTTGGCATAGTCAATAAAGCAGAAATAGATGTTTTTCTGGAACTCTCTTGCTTTTTCCATGATCCAATGGATGTTGGCAATTTGATCTCTGGTTCCTCTGCCTTTTCTAAAACCAGCTTGAAAATCAGGGAGTTCATGGTTCACGTATTGCTGAGGTCTGGCTTGGAGAATTTTGAACATTATTTTACTAGCATTTGAGATGAGTGCAATTGTGCAGTAGTTTTAGCATTCTTTGGCATTGCCTTTCTTTGGAATTGGAATGAAAAGTGACCTTTTCCAGTCCTCTGGCCACTGCTGAGTTTTCCAAATTTGCTGGCATATTGAGTGCAGCACTTTCGCACATCATCTTTCAGGATCTGAGACAGCTCCACTGGAATTCCATCACCTCCACTAGCTTTGTTCATAGTGATGCTTTCTAAGGCCCACTTGACTTCACATTCCAAGATGTCTGGCTCTAGATTAGTGATCATATCATCATGATTATCTGGGTCGTGAAGATCTTTTTTGTACAGTTCTTCGTGTATTCTTGCCACCTCTTCTTAATATCTTCTGCTTCTGTTAGGTCCATACCATTTCTGCCCTTTATTGAGCCCATCTTTGCATGAAATGTTCCCTTGCTATCTCTAATTTTCTTGTAGAGATCTCTAGTCTTTCCCATTCTGTTGTTTTCCTCTATTTCTTTGCCTTGATCACTGAAGAAGGCTTTCTTATCTCTTCTTTGGAACTCTGCATTCAGATGCTTATATCTTCCCTTTTCTCCTTTGCTTTTTGCCTCTCTTCTTTTCACAGCTCTTTGTAAGGCCTCCCCAGACAGCCATTTTGCTTTTTTGCATTTCTTTTCCATGGGGATGGTCTTCATCCCTGTCTCCTGTACAATGTCATGAACCTCATTCCATAGATCATCAGGCACTCTATCTATCAGATCTAGACCCTTAAATCTATTTCTCACTTCCACTGTATAATCATAAGGAATTTGATTTAGGTCATACCTGAATGGTCTAGCGGTTTTCCCTACTTTCTTTAATTTAAGTCTGAATTTGGCAATGAGTTCATGATCTCAGCCACAGTCAGCTCCCAGGCTTGTTTTTGTTGACTCTATAGAGCTTCTCCATCTTTGGCTGCAAAGAATATAATCAATCTGATTTTGGTGTTGGCCATCTGGTGATGTCCATGTGTAGAGTCTTCTCTTGTGTTGTTGGAAGAGGGTGTTTGCTATGACCAGTGCATTTTCTTGACCCCAGGTAAATCACAGAGAGAGAAAACAGCTCCACCCATCAACAGAAAATTGGATTAAAGATCTCCTGAGAATGGCCCCGCCCATCAAAAGAAGACCCAGTTTACCCCTCAGTCAGTCTCCCATCAGGAAGCTTCCATAAGCCTCTTATCCTTCTCCATCAGAGAGCAGATAGCCTGAAAACCACAATCCAAGAAAACTAACCAATCTGATCACATGGACCACACCCTTGTCTAACTCAATTAAACTATGAGCCATGCTGTGAAGGGCCACCCAAGACGGATGGGTCATTGTGGTGAGTCCTAACAAAATGTTGTCCCCTGGAGAAAGGAATGGCAAATCACTTCAATATTCTTGCCTAGAGAACACTACGGATAGTATGAAAGTGCAAAAAGATAAGACTCTGAAAGATGAAATCCCCAGGTCAGTAGGTGCCCAATATGCTACTGGAGATCAGTAGAGAAATAACTCCAGAAAGAATGGAGAGATAGAGCCAAAGCAAAAACAACACCCAGTTGTGGATGTGACTGGTGATGGAAGCAAGGTCCGATGCTGTAAAAAGCAATATTGCATCAGTTCAGTTCAGTTCAGTTGCTCAGTCGTTTCTGACTCTTTGCGACTCCATGAGTCTCAGCACACCAGGCCTCCCTTCCATCACCAACTCCCGAAGTTCACTCAGAATAACGTCCATCGAGTCCGTGATGCCATCCAGTGATCTCATCCTCTGTCGTCCCCTTCTCCTCCTGCCCCCAATCCCTCCCAGCATCAGAGTCTTTTCCAATGAGTCAACTCTTCGCATGAGGTGACCAAAGTATTGGAGTTTCAGCTTTAGCATCATTCCTTCCAAAGAAATCCCAGGACTGATCTCCTTCAGAATGGACTGGTTGGATCTCCTTGCAGTCCAAGGGACTCTCAAGAGTCTTCTCCAACACCAGAGTTCAAAAGCATCAATTCTTCAGTGCTCAGCTTTCTTCACAGTCCAACTCTCACATCCATACATGACCACTGGAAAAACCATAGCCTTGACTAGACAGACCTTTGCTGGCAAAGTAATGTCTCTGCTTTTCAATATGCTATCTAGGTTGGTCATAACTTTGCTTTCAAGGAGTAAGCATCTTTTAATTTCATGGCTGCAATCACCATCTGCAGTGATTTTGGAGCCCCAAAAAATAAAGTCTGACACCATTTCCACTGTTTCCCCATCTATTTCCCATGAAGTCATGGGACCAGATGCCATGATCTTCGTTTTCTGAATGTTGAGCTTTAAGCCAACTTTTTCAGTCTCCTCTTTCACTTTCATCAAGAGACTTTTTAGTTCCTCTTCACTTACTGCCATAAAGGTGCTGTTATCTGCATATCTGAGGTTATTGGTATTTCTTCCAGCAATCCTGATTCTAGCTGTGAATCATCCAGCCCAGTGTTTCTCATGATGTACTCTGCATATAAGTTAAATAGGCAGGGTGACGATATACAGCCTTGACATACTCTTTTTCCTATTTGGAACCAGTCTGTTGTTCCATGTCCAGTTCTAACTGTTGCTTCCTGACCTGCATACAGATTTCTCAAGAGGCAGGTCAGGTGGTCTGGTATTCCCATCTCTTTCAGAATTTTCCACAGTTTATTGTGATCCACACAGTCAGAGGCTTTGGCATAGTCAATAAAGCAGAAATAGATGTTTTTCTGGAACTCTTGCTTTTTCCATGATCCAGTGGATGTTGGCAGTTTGATCTCTGGTTCCTCTGCCTTTTCAAAAACGAGCTTGAACATCTGGATATTGCATAGGTACCTGGAATATTAGGTCCATGAATCAAGGCAAATTGGAAGTGGTCAAACAGCAGATGGCAAGAGAGATGGTCAACATTTTAGGAACCAGCAAACTAAAATAGACTGGAATGGGTGAATTTAACTCAGATGACTATTATATCTACTACTGTGAGCAAGAATCCCTTAGAAGAATAGAGTAGTCATCATAGTCAACAAAGAGTCCAAAATGTAGTACTTGGATACAGTCTCAAAAATGACAGAATGATCTCTGTTTGTTTCCAAGGCAAACAATTCAATATCACAGTAATCCAAGTCTATGCCCTGATCAGTAATACTGAGGAAGCTGAAGTTGAATGCTGTATGAAGACGTATAAGACCTTAGAGAAGTAACACCCGAAAAAGATGTCCTTTACTTTATAGGGAACTGGGGTGCAAAAGTAGGAACTCAAAAAAATCCCTTGAGTAACAGGCAAATTTGGCCTTGGAGTACAGAATGAAGCAGGCAAAGGCTAATAGACTTTTCCCAAGAGAACATACTGGTCATAGCAAACACCCTCTTCAAACAACACAAGAGAAGACTCTACACATGGACATCTCCAGATGGTCAATACTGAAATCAGATTGATTATATTCTTTGTAGCCAGATATGGAGAAGGTCTGGTGACAGCAATGGCACCCCACTCCAGTACTCTTGCCTGGAGAATCCCATCGATGGAGGAGTCTGGTAGGCTGCAGTCCATGGGGTTGCTATGAGTCAGACACGACTGATTGACCTCACTTTCACTTTTCACTTTCATGCCTTGGAGAAGGAAATGACAACCCACTCCAGTATTCTTGCCTGGAGAATCCCAGGAATGGGGGAGACTGGTGGGCTGCCGTCTATGGGGTCATACAGAGTCGGACAAGACTGAAGCGACTTAACAGCGGCATGGAGAAGCTCTATACTGTCAGCAAAAACAAGACCAGGAGCTGACTATGGCTCAGATCATGAACTCTTTATTGCCAAATTCTGGCTTAAGCCTGAAACAACTAGGGAAGACCACTAGACCATTCAGGTATGACCTAAATCAAATCCCTTATGATTATACAGTGGAAGTGACAAATAGATTCAAGGGATTAGATCTGATAAACAGTGCCTGAAGAACTATGGATGGAGGTTTGTGACACTGTACAGGAGACAGGAATCAAAACCATCCCCAAGAAAAAGAAATGCAAAAAAGCAAAATGGTTGTCTGAAAGTCCTTACAAATAGCTGTGAAAAGAAGAGAAGCAAAAAGCAAAGGAAAGAGATACCCATTTGAATGCACAGAATAGCAAAGACTAGCAAGGAGAGATAAGAAAGCCTTCCTCAGTGATCAGTGCAAAGAAATAGAGAACAATAGAATGGTAAAGATTAGAGATCTCTTCGAGAAAATTAGAGATACCAATGGAATATTTCATTCAAAGATGGGCACAATAAAGGACAGAAATGGTATGGACTTAACAGAAGAAGAAGATATTAAGAGGAGGTGGCAAGAATACACAGAAGAACTGTACAAAAGAGATCTTCATGACCCAGATAATCACGATGGTGTGATCACTCACCTAGAGTCAGACATCCTGGAATGTGAAGTTAAGCGGGCCTTAGGAAGTATCACTATGAACAAAGCTAGTGGAGGTGATGGGATTCCAGTTGAGCTGTTTCAAATCCTGAAAGATGATGCTGTGAAAGTGCTGCACTCAATATGCCAGCAAGTTTGGAAAACTCAGCAGTGGCCACAGGACTGGAAAAAGTCCATTTTCATTCCAATCCCAAATAAAGGCAATGCCAAAGAATTTTCGAACTACCACACAGCTGCACTTACCTCACACAATAGTAAAGTAATGCTAAAAGTCGTCCAAGCCAGGCTTCATTTCTCCAAGCCAAAACATGACTTCATGTCTCCAAGCCAGACAGTACATGAACCGTGAACTTCCAGATGTTCAAGTTGGATTCAGAAAAGGCAGAGGAACCAGAGATCAATTTTCCAACATCCACTAGATCATCAAAAAAGCAAGAGAGTTCCAGAAAAACATTTATTTCTGTTTTATTGACTAGCCAAATACTTTGACTGTGTGGATCACAACAGACTGTGGAATATCCTTAAAGAGATGGAAATACCAGACCACCTGACCTCCTCCTGAGAAATCTGTGTTCAGGTCAGGAAGTAATGGTTAGAACTAGACATGGAACAAGAGACTGAATCCAAATAGGGAAAGGAGTATGTCAAGGCTGTATATTGTCACCCTGTTTAACTTATATACAGAGTGCATCATGAAATACACTGGGTAGATGAAGCACAAGCTAGAATCAAGATTGCCAGGAGATATATCAATAACCTCAGTATGCAGATGACACCACCCTTATGGCAGAAAGTGAAGAAGAACTAAAGAGCCTCTTGATAAAAGTGAAAGAGGAGAGTGAAAATGTTGGGTTAAAACACAACATTCAGAAAACGAAGATCATGGCATCCAGTCCCCTCACTTCATGGCAAATAGATGAGAAAACAGTGACAGACTGTATTTTGGGGGGCTCCAAAATCACTGCAAATGGTGACTGCAGCCATGAAATTAAAAGACGCTTACTCCTTGGAAGAAAAGTTATGACCAACCTAGACAGCATATTAAAAAGCAGAGACATTACTTTGCCAGCAAAGGTCTGTCTAGTCAAAGCTATGGTTTTTCCAGTGATCATGTATGGATGTGAGAGTTGGACTATAAAGAAAGCTGAGCACAGAAGAATTGATGCTTTTGAACTGTGGTGTTGGAGGACAGTCTTGAGAGTCCCTTGGACTATAAAGATATCCAACCAGTCCATCCTAAAGGAAATCAGTCCTGAATATTCATTGGAAGGACTAATGTTGAAGCTGAAACTCCAATACTTTAGCCACCTGATGTGAAGAACTGACTCATTTGAAAAGACCCTGATGCTGGGAAAGATTGAAGGCCAGAGGAGATGGGGACAACAGAGGATGAGATGGTTGGATGGCATCACCGACTCAATAGACATGAGTTTGGGTAAACTCTGGGAGTTGGTTTTGGACAGAGAGGCCTAGTGTGCTGCAGTCCATGGGGTCGTAAAGCATTAGACACAACTGAGTGTTTGAAATGAAATATATTTATGTAAAATCTTTATTTGTTTATTTTTTTGTGGCAAATCAAAGAAATGTGTTTGTTGAATATGACTTATTTCCTGATATATTTCCTTCACTGTTTGTTTCTGTTTATTTTTTTTTAAACTCTAATGAAATGTTGTTGCTGCAAAGATTAGAGAAATCTATAAGATGAATATAAGATAATTAAGTTAGGTTCTGTAGAAAATACCAAATGAGTGGTCTAAGCACCATTTGTCCTGAGTCTTAGGATACATTGGCCTGTGCAAGTTCCATCATCTGATAATGTGCACTTCAGTAAATGTCTAAAAGTCCTAAAATTTCATATGTACATAAAATTTTATCCTATTAAGTTTATAGATTAATTAGATTCACAATGGTTTATGTAATCACTAACATAATAGTTTATTCATCTTTAAAATGGAAGAAATTTAATTTTATTTCCTCTAAATTATATTTCAACTTTAGGTTTTTGATCTTTCTCCCTGGGTACTTCTTTTTTTGCTGCTTTTAAAAAATGTAAACCATAGATGGATAAATGATCCTCAGAAAGTCATGCAGCTAGATCAACCCAGAGTGGGGAAAAGAAACTGCCCAAACACCCCAAAGCAGTTTGAGGTACTGGATCTTAAAGTATGCCAAGATCATTTCTTTCTAGGGAGATCTATCATCTTAAACTATGCAGATAGTGGGGTAAGATTGGCATGGAACATTGAAAGTAGAAGGCTACATTTCAAAGTCTTGATTCTACCATTCATAACTACACAGAAGTAAGACTTTCTTTGTATAGCAAGTCACCCCAAATAGCAACTTTTAGGGTGTGTCCATGATTTAATGAGGTGCTGAGTACAGAAGAACTTCATAAACATTTTACAAATATTTGATTTCATTTATTAAAAAGTAAGCAATCTGCCCCTGGGATTTGCAAGGTACAGAGATTATTCAGAGGGAGAGTTTGCTTTAAGTATTCAGGCTGATGCTCAGACGGGACACAGTGGCACTGTCTTCCTTGGCCATCCCCACTAAGGGAATAACTGGAGGCAGCCAGGTCGCCAGCTCCTGGTACGAGGCCCATTGAAAAACTGCCAGGGCCTGCCTCTTGCCCAGTGCGAGGATTCTTTCACTAGTGTTTCCATTATAGCTTCTCTGGGTCAAGGGGCTGAGAGCAGGAGGCAAGAAATCATGGTCTTTGACATGCTCTGGGAGTTCCCAGAGTCTGGCTATGGAGAAACCATCCGTCCTTGTAATTTACTGTCTTGTGTGAAGAAGGTAATTTAACTTATTTAGGGGAAAAAAAAAAAACCCTAATATCAAAATAATGAAGCTTTCTCTATTCCCGTTTCTGAGCAGCCAGATGTGATAAAATGTACTCTGGCCCTGAAGGCAGAATGTTTGGTTTCCAGGCTGATTCCACCACTGACTCCTCTCTAAAGTTTATCAAATCAATGTGCTTCTCTGTTTTTAAAACTATAAAATATTCTGTGAAGTATTTTCCTGATATTTGGTAATATTTGGGGGGGAGCTTAATACATCTTTCTCTATTTTTCTGTTTATGAGACCTGATTAAATACCTGATTGGATACCATATTCATTGAGAAACATAAGGGTTAGGTTTCCCAGGTAGCTCAAATGGTAAAGAATCTGCCTGTAATGCAGGAGACCTAGGTACGATCCCTGAGTTGGGAAGATCCCCTGGAGAAGGGCATGGCAACCCACTCCAGTATTCTCGCTTGGAGAATTCCATGGACAGATGAGCCTTGCAGGCTACAGCCCATAGGGTTGCAAAGAGACAGACACAACTGAGTGACTAACACCTTCAAAACACTAACTTTACAGAAAGAAATAATTCTTGCCTTGCGATAATGCAATGGAAATGAAAGAACATGAACTTCAGAAACAGAGACTTCAGTTCAGTTCAGTTCAGATGAGGAGGGTTTAAACCCAGTTCCTTGACTTACAAGCTAGTTTATCTTTAAAGTTAGTTAATTAAGGTCTCTGCTTCTCTGTTCCTGAGAAAATAAAGGTATCAGTTTCATCGTCTGTATCATGGGATCTCTTTTTATAATGGTATAGTCACCTGCAAAGAGGATTCAGTTTAGCATTAACTACTTAAAAACATCAATCTTGATTCAGTTCCATAGTATATTCTCATAGGATATTTTGAAATGACGATAACATAGGAAAAGTGAGGTACATATGGATTTTTAAGAAAAACTTTCAACATTTATATATTTATGTGAAGATGGGAGCTTTTTCATGGTGAAGTCTAAATTCTCTTTGAGTTTAAACAAATGTCAAATGAGGTAAAGTTAAATGTGAGCAAGTTTTCAGTGGGAAAGATAAAAAGCAGATTAGCAATGGAGATCTGCTTTATTTATTTATTTTTCTTCTGAGCAATGTAAATTTCAGCCAAACATACAATAGCCTTGGACATCAATTCTCTTCCTCATAAATTGATTCCAGGATGTCATTTCCAAATCTTTGTATTGGATAATCAATGCACCCCTCCAAGAGGGTACAGATTGGATACTAAAACCCAGTTGGCAACATGAATTATTGAGCATTGGTTCAGCCCCATTTCTTTTTTCACTGAAATAGACACCTACCAATGGTCACCTCATCAGGCCTCTACCAAATGGATCGCTGAAGGTGCATCATACCTCAGCAACCTGCTAACACTGTTCCTTCAAGGGGTACTTATTTGTGGTTTTATCTTAGTTGGAAATAATCATTAGGAAATCTGTGTAATCTACTGACTAGGAGCAGTGAACAAGAAAAGCAACAACGAACTTCTCTGTCACTGAGAACATAAGACTAAAACTGACCTGTAGCATGAGCAATTTTCTAGAGCATTAGCTCAAAATTCTATTAAAGAGGATTTCTTAATGCACAGAGTTTTCTTATTTTTGGCAGTACTCATTGGGGTAGAAAATGGCACACTTTCCTCTAAGGCAGTAGTCTGGCCTTAGGAACTCCTAAGGAACCAGGCCATACAGCAAGAGATGAGTGGTGGGCAAAGGAGCTAAGCTTCATCTGTGCTTACAGCCACTCGTCATTGCTGTCATTACCACCTGAGCTTTGCCTCCTGTCAGATCAGTGGCAGCATTAGATTCTCATAGGAGCGAGACCATGAAACCCGTCCCTGCTACAGGGTGGAGTGATTGAATTTGTCTCGTTAAACAAACAAAAAAGAGTCCTAAAACAGCCACACATTATAGCGACCCATTCCTTAGAGGAGTAGTCAACATGTGAATATATTCATCCTTTTTACTCACCAAGATAGTCTTAAAGTCCCCATTAGCTTGGGTCAATTCTAGACAGTTTTCTTCCAGACTATAAAACTTGTATTTGTAAAGGTGTTTCTCTGGCCCTTTGAGAAATAAATATTTTATAACCCAGAAATGTGTTTTTCAAGGAACTGGAGCTATCTCTTTGAAATATAATTATCCAAGTAGATAGCAGCTCTATCTCCCAGTGTCTGTGGGTAAGTAGGAACCTCACTTGGATCTGCATCAATTAGCAAACACAGCTGACCTGAACACATTGGCCAGACTCCCTGTGAATGCCCTCCAGGACTTTTCCACTAGCTTAACCTGGTGCTGACAAACCCTCCTACTTTTTGTTTCAGTGATGATAACTTCAGTTTTCCTTCCCTCTTGTATTACTCCCCTCTTCTATTACTCTCAAATAAAGCGCTTCTTGCCTGTTTGACTAGTGGGATATGTGTGTTCTTTTGCAATACTTTATGGCCGTTGTAGTCCAAAGAGACAATAGTCCAAATACTTGGATTTCTGCCCAACCGCTTAAGATCGATAGATCCTAAAACAAATCGGTTAAATTCAGCATACCTTTCATTTCCTCATCCACAAATTGAGAACCTCAAGAAGGATGTAAAGAGAAATGTGATTCTTAAGTATATCTTTTAAAAAGCCAAAAACAGGGAATTTGTAGTTATAACTTTAGACTAAAAATTATTCTGTATCTCAAAGACACCCTGAACAAAATATAAATAAACAAATGACAGGGGCATTATCCAGAATATATAACAGACTACCATAAGTCAATACATATTAAAAAAAAGTAGTCATAGGATGACCCTGGTGGTCCAGTGGTTAAAACTGTGCTTCCACTGCAGGGGGCACAAGTTTGATCCCTGGTTGGGGAATTAAGACATGTGGGATTAAAAAAAAAAAATTCAGTAAGAACCCCTGTTTGAAAAAACAAAAAAAGAAAATTTTTAAAAAGTAGTGATGGAAATTTATGAGCAGTGAATATGTGAAAAATTCTTAGCTTCATGAAGAAGCAGGGTAATTGTCAGTAATAAAAGACTGTCATTGGCCTAGTGTGTACAGTGACTGGGCATCCTAAGTATATTTAACAATGGCACCCACTCCAGTACTCTTGCCTGCAAAATTCCATGGACGGAGAAGCCTGGTAGGCTGCAGTCCATGGGGTTGCTAAGAGTTGGACACGACTGAGCAACTTCACTTTCACTTTTCACTTTCATGCATTGGAGAAGGAAATGGCAACCCACTCCAGTGTTCTTGCTTGGAGAATCCCAGGGACGGGGGAGCCTGGTGGGCTGCCGTCTATGGGGTCACACAGAGTCGGACACAACTGAAGCGACTTAGCAGCAGCAGCAATGGTGACTTTAGAACTTCCATAAAGAACTTCCACTTCTAACCACACACCCCACTTCAAACCATGCACCCTCCTCCTGTCACTTCAGGGATCTTGAGATCAATGCCAAAATACATCGATAATAACCATTATTGTCATGACAAAAGAAGTTACCAACCTTGAAAACAAGAGTCAGTGTACTTTCCAAAAAATATTGGGCATGGAGATCTCATAGAACAAATTTTAGTTTTAAAATTTGATAAAAATATCAAGCACTTCTAAGTGTCAGAACCGTATTAGGTACTTCGATGTATTATTAATTATCACAGAAATAAATCTATTGGTAGGCTTTTCACATAAAGCAGAGTAGTGTGATTCCCATAGCCAAACATGAACATTTTATTAAAATTCCCCACCCATCCACTTCTCATACTAGGTATTTGAGTGTTAAAAACAGAATAACTTGTGTTCTTAGACACCAGTGTCTAATCTTTTGCATCTATTATAACCAAACACTACAGATTGGGTGGTTTATAAGCAACAGAAAGGAAATAATGCAGACGTTGTAGAAACTGGCAGCGCTGGCTGCTGAGGTATAGAAACTGACAGTGGTACATAATAACTCTGTGGCTGTCAACAAGCTCCTTGAACTCTTCCATGAGACATAGTAAGCTGAGCTTTCTCTTCTGTGGGCTGTAGGAAGGTCAAGAAGAAATACAGACGACTGAGACTATTTATATGCCTGGCGTGATCTATGTTTAAATATTTCTGATAGATCTGGAGATAGGCTTTGGGGGATTTTGAATCATAAATAGCATATGTAAGTTGGGGCCTGAGAAAATATTATTTACTGAATATTTCTGATCAAAAATTCAGAAAAATTGTCTTAAATAAGGAGAAAATGTAATAAAATTTGTTTTTCTTTAAAATCATTTAATTATTAGCCCATGAGTAGTAGAATTAACATTTGATTCATTTTTTCTAGTAATTGGGGTGAATGTGCTCTGATTCATTCAAATTTTCTGGCAGAGTCCTCTCTGTGGTGCTGTCTGGAATTGGATGGAATTGGACACTGTCTCAGCATAAGAGCAAAGGGAAGTTGTTCATACAGGGATCACATTCAGAATGCTGGCTTTATAAGTATCTTTATTTTTCCCAGTAGGGAATTAATAACTCATGGACTAATAAATGTCACAAGTGAAAGAGCTTCCAGGCAAAATATTTCTAATGTTATAGAATTTCCTAAAATTGTCACTAACTAGACTCACTTGACTCTCTTTATCCTCACTGCTGGCCCTAGGCACAGGCATTTTCCAAGCTGTTTGGATAAAGGATCTTCTTGTGTTTGATGGTAAATTGAGAAATATCTAATCAGTTTTATCTGTGGGAGAGGCACGCTAGGACGTTTTTTGATCTGGTGACCTGGTGAGTGGATTTACAGCTAATGATGGTGCAGAGACTGTGATTATGCTTTATCCTCTCTAACCTCCAAAATTCCCCCACATACCAACCAGCTGTTTAGGCAGATCACATCCTGAGCTGCTCAGTGACCGCCTTCTACAGCTCAGCCATCTCCCACTGCCAGGTGGGGAATAGAGAAAGCCCAACTGCCACTTGGTCTTACACCATCTGTTTTATATATGATGGCTTGCAGAAGTTGACTATTCTCTTCATAAGTAAGCAGGTGGCAGGGTACTAAGTAAGAAAACATCATTTCTAAGCATAGGCAAGTTACAAAGGAAAAAGCTTATCTCTGTTTTGTAAAAGAAATAACTGATTCTTAGTTCAGCCTTGGGAGTAGGGGAAAAAATAAGCCTGCACCCCCCAGGTAGAGTCTGACTCAAATTCTATCTCTTTAACCTACTAGCTGTATGATCTTAAACAGCTTATTTAATCTCCTTGGACTTCAGCTTTCTTCTCTTTGGAAATGAGGATTATAATAATCCAGAGTGTTGTTAGGAGGGTTTTCAATTTCTATTATCGGATAAGGACTGAACCGCAATTTCAGCTAATATGGGTGAGTGATGGAAAGCCAAGAGCTGAAGCATTTAGTTTTCCTCTGGTTAGTGTCACTCACTTAGCCTTTGGCATGACCTTTGGTTTTCTTAAAAACCCTCTGTGTTTCTGTCAATCTAGCTAAGCTCTGTGATTGTTTTTCACAAGGTCTGGGATTTTTACCCATTTATGTTTACAAAATGTAGCAGCAGCAGGAGAAGCTTCATTGTGCATCTTCACACTTAAAGTGAGGTTTGGTAAACAAAAATTCTATCTGAAATTTCATTCTTGGCAACAACAGTATTGTGGAGAGAAAGGCTTTTGTATATACTTTAAAATAATATCAGAAGAATTCCTTATTACTCTAATGTCATTATTTATGCTTTGCAATTTATGATCTTCAAAGTGCACAGTGTCTATTACCTACTCAATATTTATCCAACAGGATAATTACTTCTCAGATGAGGAAAAGGAAGTTCAGTGAGATTGTGACTTAACCAACCATGGAGTTCATATTTGGATGTGTCTCTGATTTCCACCTTTGTATTAAACTGTCCTTACTGAGCTCCATCAAGATGATACCACATCTTAAAATCTGGTGGTAAAAAGGTCAATAATACCAATTGGATGTCTTCAAAGTTCATCCAAGACATTTTCCTGGTGTTTTCAAAATAACAACAAGAATAAAGAAACATTTCTCTTTATATAAATAAGTGATCATATATTAACACTTCCTCATCTAAAACAAATCAATTTTATCTTGAGTTCTCCTTGTCATTCCATATAGTAGTTTTAGATACATTGTCTTTGAATATGCTTACAAGAAGTACTATTTCACTAAATCAATTCTCTAGTAACATAATCCAATAACCTCATTTCACTTGTATTGTTAGAGGAATTAATGGGACCTGCACAACCACCTACTAAATGCATTGGTTTATGCAAAGAGTAAATCCAATTTCCTCTATAAACATGTCTACAGGAGGAGAACAGACAGATGCTGCATGCAAATGCAAAGTGTAGTTAAGTTCAATGATCTGCTCTCATGAGGTAAATAATTAAGAAAATGCCATTAATTTATTTAAATATGAATTATTTTGTATGCATGATGCAAATATTATATACTTATATAATATTACATTATATAATATATATGGATTATATATACATATTTGTATACATATATATAAATTTATGTATGTTCTATAAATATACATATGTATATATCATATCAAGAAAAAGAGTTTAGCACAATTGAGTTCTGCCCAAATCAACAGAATGGACTTCACTTGCTCCTGGCCCATAATGCCTCCTATACATTATCTCTAAGAACTTAATTAGTATAAGAATAAAGGAAGATTTTTGCATGTTTGATTTCATTCTGTAGTTTTTCCTATGAGTACTTCAACATAAATCTCTAAAGTATAAGATAATATATTCAGAGAGCAATGCCTTAAAATTGGTGCAGCTCAGATCAGTAGGTACTTGGTACAGCAGAATGAACTTGAGTCTACTGATTTTTTGTCACATCCCATGATTCATTGGTTTTAGATCTTGAGAAAGTCATGAAATAATTGTAAACACACATTTTTGTTTGTGGAAAGCTAACAATTGTGCCTACTTATCTGATAGTAAGTAAGGGGCTTCTCTGGTGGCTCAGATAGTAAAGAATCCTCCTGCATTGCAGGAAACCTGGGTTCCATCCCTGGGTTGGGAAGATACCATGGGGGAGGGCATGGAAACCCAGTCCAGGATTTTTGCCTGGAGAATCCCCATGGACAGGGGAGTCTGGCAGACTCCAGTCCTTGGGGTCCCAAAGAGATGGAGATGACTGAGTGACACCACACTGCACACATCTGATAGGCCAGGCAAGGTTTAAATGAGAACTTGCTTTTGAACTGCAAAGCATTACACATAAAGGAACCAGTTTGAGGTTAAATTAAATAAACATAATGTTACAAATATAAAATAATATGTTGATTAACTTCAGTGAAAAAGCTGTTTTCCATCATTCTGGAACACTGCACCCTAACAATAAATATGCTAATAACAAATCTTCAAGAAGAGTTCATTAAACAAGGTACTTTCTGTGGAACATTTTCTTATAACATTTTGTTAATTAGATTCTAGTTATTGTAACTTTTAAGTATGTCTCAAAAATTGGCCTTTCCAGCAATTCAATTGATTGTCATTTTAATTAATCTAAATTAGTGAGTTAGTGTTCTAATCACTTCAGTGCCTGATTTGACAAGCTTCAGATCTAGAAACCTATGTTGAAATACAAACTCCTCTACCTTCTAGAAACAATAAAAGGTACTCCTGTAAGTTTAGTGAATTTCTTCTTCTTCTAAGAAATTACTTTAAGTAAAAAATTAGAGAGATGAAGCAATGGTCTTTTTTGGGTTTCCCTGGCAACTGAGCAATAATGAATCCACCTGTTAATGCAGGAGATGTAGGTTCAATCCCTGAGTTGGGAAGATCACCTGGAGGAGGAAACAGCAACTAACTCCAGTATTTTTGTTTGGGAAATCCCATGGACAGAGGAATCTGGCTGGCTACAATCCACAGGGTCACGAAGAGTCAGACACAACTTAGCGACTGAGCAACAACAATGGTCTTTTCACTTCATGCTCACTTATAGCAATTTATGGGAGAAAAATTCCTGTCATTTATACTACATGCACTGAGTCTGCACTTGCATCATGGTGTATATATGTGCGTGTGTGTGTTATATTTATTTGTTGTTGTTCAGTTGCTAAGTTGTGTCTGACTCTTTGTGACCCCATGAACTATAGTGTGCCAGGCTTCCCTGTCCTTCACCATCTCCCAGAGCTTGGTTAAACTCATGTCCATTGAGTCAGTGATGCCATCCAACCACCTCATCCTCTGTTGCCCACTTCTCCTCCTGCCCTCAATCTTTCCCAGCATCAGAGTCTTTTCCAAAGAGTCGGCTCTTCACATCAGGTAGCCAAAATATCAGAGCTTCAGCTTCAGCATCAAACCTTCCAATGAATATTCAGGGTTGATTTCCTTTATCAATACATATATCAGTGAGTCTAAGTAAAGAGTACATAACCTTGGCACTCATCTTTGGAGGTGGTTATTCAATGTTTTTCACATAAGTGATGCTAAATACCACCTTTGTAAGATCTATTCCCAGATGTGTTTACAGAGAGTGCATCAAGCACTGTGGCTCAAGTTGCAGGTACTAGAAGTAAGGTTATTGTTAATTCATAATACTGAGTATCATAATCATTATGAATGTTTTACAAACCAATGCATGATCAAAGGAGTTAATGTGTGGTGAGAAGCAGACAAAGGATATAATAGTGGACAGAAGAGAATTGGTGGTGAAGAATATTGTACTAGTGTAGGCATATTATAAGAAGAGATATAAATTTAGACTTGGTAGTTCATAGGATTTAAACAAGATAAAATGGTTTTCTATATATAGGTCTTTAGTTTCTTTAGGTAGATATATTCCTAAGTATTTTATTCTTTTCGTTGCAATGGTGAATGGAATTGTTTCCTTAATTTCTTTTTCTACTTTCTCATTATTAGTGTATAGGAATGCAAGGGATTTCTGTGTGTTGATTATATATCCTGCAACTTTACTATATTCATTGATGAGCTCTAGTAATTTTCTGGTGGAGTCTTTAGGGTTTTCCATGTAGACGATCATGTCATCTGCGAACAGTGAGAGTTTTACTTCTTCTTTTCCAATTTGGATTCCTTTTATTTCTTTTTCTGCTCTGATTGCTGTGGCCAAAACTTCCAGAACTATGTTGAATAGTAGCGGTGAAAGTGGACACCCTTGACTTGTTCCTGACTTTAGGGGAAATGCTTTCCATTTTTCACCATTGAGGATAATGTTTGCTGTGGGTTTGTCATATATAGCTTTTATTATGTTGAGGTATGCTCCTTCTATTCCTGCTTTCTGGAGAGTTTTTATCAAAACCACAATGAGGTACCACTTCACACCAGTCAGAATGGCTGCAATCCAAAAATCTGCAAGCAATAAATGCTGGAGAGGGTATGGAGAAAAGGGAACCCTCCTACACTGTTGGTGGGAATGAAACGAGTACAGCCACTATGGAGAACAGTGTGGAGATTCCTTAAAAAATTGCAAATAGAACTACCTTATGACCCAGCAATCCCACTGCTGGGCATACACACCGAGGAAACCAGAATTGAAAGAGACACATGTACCCCAATGTTCATCGCAGCACTGTTTATAATAGCCAGGACATGGAAACAACCTAGATGTCCATCAGCAGATGAATGGATAAGAAAGCTGTGGTACATATACACAATGGAGTATTACTCAGCCGTTAAAAAGAATTCATTTGAATCAGTTCTGATGAGATGGATGAAACTGGAGCCGATTATACAGAGTGAAGTAAGCCAGAAAGAAAAACACCAATACAGTATACTAACACATATATATGGAATTTAGAAAGATGGCAATGACGACCCTGTATGCAAGACAGGAAAAAAGACACAGATGTGTATAACGGACTTTTGGACTCAGAGGGAGAAGGAGAGGGTGGGATGATTTGGGAGAATGGCATTCTAACATGTATACTATCATATAAGAATTGAATTGCCAGTCTATGTCTGACGCAGGATACAGCATGCTTGGGGCTGGTGCACGGTGAAGACCCAGAGAGATGTTATGTGGAGGGAGGTGGGAGGGGGGTTCATGTTTGGGAACGCCTGTAAGAATTAAAGATTTTAAAATTTAAAAAATAAAAAACTAAAAAAAAAATAAATGAATAAAAATGAAAGTAAAAAAAAAAAGAAAAGAAAAAAATAAACAAGATAAAATGTAAAAGAACCATTCAGATTGGAATTTAGGGGTAGACATTTTGATGGGATTGGTTAAGTATGTTTATTTTGCTTCTCTCTTTTTTAAATTTTATTTATTTACTTTTTTGGTAGAAAGTTAAATCCAAATCTGTGATTACGCATATGGAAATCCTTCACTTTCCTTCAGTTCAGTTCAGTTCAGTCGCTCAGTCATATCCAGCTCTTTGTGACCCCATGAATCAGAGCACGCCAAGTCTCCCTGTTCATCACCAACTCCTGGAGTTTACTCAAACTCATGTCCATCGAGTTGGTGATGCCATCCAGCCATCTCATCCTTCGTTGTCCCCTTTTCCTCCTGCCCCCAATTCCTCCCAGCATTAGGGTCTTTTCCAATGAGTCAACTCTTCGCATGAGGTGGCCAAAGTATTGGAGTTTAAGCTTTAGCAAGTGTCCTTCCAATAAACACCCAGGACTGATCTCCTTTAGAATGGACTGGTTGGATCTCCTTGCAGTCCAAGGGACTCTCAAGAGTCTTCTCCAATACCACAGTTCAAAGGCATCAATTCTTCTGCATTCAGCTTTCTTCACAGTCCAACAATCATATCCATACATGACCACTGGAAAAACCATAGCGTTGACTAGACAGACCTTTGTTGGCAAAGATCTCTGCTTTTGAATATACTGTCTAGGTTGGTCATAACTTTCCTTCCAAGGAGTAAGCATCTTTTAATTTCATGG
Source organism: Capra hircus (assembly GCF_001704415.2). Lineage (NCBI taxonomy): Eukaryota > Metazoa > Chordata > Mammalia > Artiodactyla > Bovidae > Capra > Capra hircus. The sequence goes on along the minus strand of NC_030833.1, from coordinate 22,779,336 downwards.
CTGCAGTCACCATCTGCAGTGATTTTGGAGCCCCAAAGAATAAAGTCTGACACTGTTTCCACTGTTTCCCCATCTATTTCCCATGAAGTGATGGGACTAGATGCCATGATCTTCGTTTTCTGAATGTTGAACTTTAAGCCAACTTTTTCATTCTCCCCTTTCACTTTCATCAAGAGGCTTTTTAGTTCCTCTTCACTTTCTGCCATAAGGGTGGTGTCATCTCCATATCTGAAGTTATTGATACTTCTCCTGGCAATCGTGATTTCAGCTTGTGTTTCTTCCAGTCCAGTGTTTCTTATGATGTACTCTGAATTAATTTAAATAAGCAGGGTGACAATATACAGCTTTGACCTACTCCTTTTCCTATTTGGAACCAGTCTGTAGTTCCATGTCCAGTTCTACCTGTTGCTTCCTGACCTGCATACAGGTTTCTCAAGAGGCAGGTTAGGTGGTCTGGTATTCCCATCTCTTTCAGAATTTTCCACAGTTTATTGTGACCCACACAGTCAGAGGCTTTGGCATAGTCAATAAAGCAGAAATAGATGTTTTTCTGGAACTCTCTTGCTTTTTCCATGATCCAGAAGATGTTGGCAATTTGATCTCTGGTTCCTCTGCCTTTTCTAAAACCAGCTTGAACATCAGGAAGTTCACAGTTCACGTATTGCTGAAGCCTGGCTTGGAGAATTTTGAGCATTACTTTACTAGTGTGTGAGATGAGGGCAATTGTGCGGTAGTTTGAGCATTCTTTGGCATTGCCTTTCTTTGGGATTGGAATGAAAACTGACCTTTTCCAGTCCTGTGGCCACTGCTGAGTTTTCCAAATTTGTTGGCATATTGAGTGCAGCACTTTCACAGCATCATCTTTCAGGATTTGAAATAGCTAAACTAGAATCCCATCACCTCCTCTAGCTTTGTTCATAGTGATGCTTCCTAAGGCCCACTTGACTTCACATTCCAGGATGTCTGGCTCTAGATGAGTGATCACACCATCATGATTATCCAGGTCATGAAGATCTTTTTTGTACAGTTCTTCTGTGTATTCTTGCCACCTCTTCCAGCTTGTGTTTCTTCCAGTCCAGCATTTCTCATGATGTATTCTGCATATAGGTTACATAAGCAGGGTGACAATATACAGCCTTGATATACTCCTTTCCCCGTTTGGAACCTATCTGTTGTTCCATTTCTGCTTCTAACTGTTGCTTCTTAACCTGCATACAGATTTTTCAGGAGGCAGGTCAGGTGATCTGGTACACTTATCTCTTCAAGAAGTTTCCATAGTCTTTTGTGATTTACACAGTCAAAAGCTTTGGCATAGTCAATAAAGCAGAAGTAGATGTTTTTCTGGAACTCTCCTGCTTTTTCTATGATTATGCCTAATAGTTTGTTACTTTGATACCTTAACCCATCTGTTCCCTCCCTCCTCTTTCCTACTGACAACCACGTGTTTGTTTTCTATAAGTCTACTTATGTTTTGTTACACTCACTATGTGTTATTTTTAGATCCCACTATAAGCTGTATTGTACAGTATTAGTCTGTCTTTTTTCACTTAGCAAAATACCTTCCAAGTACATCCTTATTATTTCAGGTGATAGATTCTCATTGTTTTTTTGTGACTGAGTAGTATTCCATTGTGTATAAGTACATATATGTGTGAATGCTGAGCTGCTGCTGTCATGTCTGACTCTTTGCAGCCCCATGTAGCCTGCCCTGCCCCTCTGTCGATGGGATTCTCCAGGCAAGAATACTGGAGTGGGTGCCATACCCTTTTCTAGGATATATGTGTGTGTGTTTGTATGTGTGGGTACATAGCACATATTATTTATCCATTCATCGATTGATGGTCACTTAGGTTGTTTTCATATCTTGGCAATTGCAAATAATGCTGCTATGAACATTAGTGTTCATGTATCTCTTCAAAGTAAGTGTTTTTATTTTTTTCTGGATAGATCCCCAGGAGCTGAATTTCTGGATTAGTCATATGTTAGTTCTATTTTTAGTTTTTTGAGTAAACCCTTTGAGCTTGACTCAGAGATTAACAACAATACACTGTTTTCAACAGTGACGGTACCAACATACATTCCCACGAACAAAGTATGAGGATTCCTTTTTCTTCACATCCACACCAAAAGCATTTGTTATTTGTTTTCTTTTTGATGATAGCCATTCTGACAGATGTGAGATAATGTTGCACTGTGATTTTAATTTGGGCCTCTTTGATAAGTAAGTGTTGGGTATGTTTTCATATTTCTATTGACCATCTGCATGTATTCTTCAGAAAAACTTTCCTTTAGGTCTACTATCCATTTTTAAATATTTTTTATGTTGAATTGTATGGGCTTTTTATACATTTTGAACATTAACACTTTATCAGTCATATTTGGAAAAATTTTCTCTCATTCAGTAGGTGGTTTGTGTTTTTGTTTTTTGTTTTTTGTTTTTACCTTTTATGATGCTTTACTTTAATGTGCAAAAGCTCTTAGGTTTAACTATGTCTGATAGTTTTTGAGACCTCATAGTTTCTGTTTGTTTTTATTTTTATTTTCTTTGTTTAGGAAATAGACCAAAAATATTTTTATGATTTATGTCAAAAAGTGTTCCGCATGTTTTCTTCTAGGAGTTTTATGATCTTAAGTCTTATATTTATGTATTTATTCCTCTTTTAGTTTTATTTTGGTGTGAGTTCATCATGGGAGGACTTTTGTCAATCATATTTAAAACTAGACCACATGATTTCTGCTCTCTTCATTGCAGAGAGGCACATGGTCACACTTACAACAAGAGGGTGTGGAAAAAAAGAGTAACTTTACATCCAGGGAAAAGGAAAAAAAAAAAGTGGTTTTGCTGAGCACCTAGAACCTGTACTTCTCATAGTATCTTATTTTCAAGAGTGAATCCTTTTATCTCATTCTTATTTTTTTTTAATTTCTCTGCTCCAAATGAGAATAAAAGTTGTCATCATTATTCAAGATCAAGAACTCCACCTTTTATACATCACAATCAAAACATTAACTGTGATATTTTCATGGACATATTTTATCCCAAGAGTAAAACTGATTGCACAAGCTCTATAGCTGTTTGCTGATCTGAGACTTAATTTTGTCACATTTCAAAGAAGAGTTGTCATCTGATCTAGGAACAGTTTAACTAATTTGAAATACATTTGTATTTTTCTGAAAATGCAGTACCTATTATTAGTAGTAGTCTTGCTTAACCACTCTTAACAAATCCCTGAATAACAGTGATCTGACTATAATCCCTTTATTTATCAATTGCATACTTGTGCTTAATTGGAGCTTCATTTTACACATAAATCTTAAAACAAATTGATGAGCATGTTCTGTTTTTTTGCTATGTTAATGGTTCAGTGGCCCAGGAATTTGAATCTTTTATTTTTAGCTTTTTAGATCACACTATTTATGCAGACAATAATTAATTCCTTTCATACCTTAGTGAACAGGTTTCTTTTTTTTAATTTCATCACTATAAAATTTATTTGGTCACCCTAGACAAACAATTTGCATATTTTTTTGTTACCTGAACAGTCATTGATATGACAGTCAGTATTCATATATATATATCAGCCTTCCCAGGTGGCTCAGTGTTAAATAATCTGCCTGTCAAAGCAGGAGACTCAGGTTTGATCATGGGTCAGGAAGATCCCCTGGAGAAGAAAATGGCAACCCATTGCAGTACTCTTTTTTTTTTTTTTCTTTTCTGTTTGTTAAATTTTATTTATTTATTTTACTTTACAATATTATATTGGCTTTGCCATACATTGACTTGAATCTGCCGTGGGTGTACATGTGCTCCCCATCCTGAACCCCTCACCCACCTCCCTCCCCATACCATCCCTCTGGGTCATCCAAGTGCACCAGCCCAGGGCACCCTGTATCATGCATTGAACCTGGACTGGCGATTCATTTCACATATGTTAATTTACATGACTCAGTGCCATTCTCCCTCTCCCTCTCCCTCTTCCACAGAGTCCAAAAGACTGTTCAATACATCTGTGTCTCTTTTGCTGTCTCACATACAGGGTTATCATTATCATCTTTCTAAATTCCATATACATGCTTTAGTATACTGTTTTGGTGTTTTTCTTTCTGGCTTACTTCACTCTGTATAATAGGCTCCAGTTTCATCCATTTCATTAGAACTGATTCAAATGTGTTCTTTTTAATGGCTGAGTATATTGTGTATATGTACCACAGCTTTCTTATCCATTCATCTGCTGATGGACATCTAGGTTGTTTCCATGTCCTGGCTATTATAAACAATGCTGCAATTAATATTGGGGTACACGTGTCTCTTTCAATTCTGGTTTCCTCAGTGTGTATGCCCAGCAGTGGGATCACTGGGTCATAAGGCAGTTCTATTTCCAGTTTTTTAAGGAATCTCCACACTGTTCTCCATAGTGGCTGTACTAGTTTGCATTCCCACCAGCAGTGTAAGAGGGTTCCCTTTTCTCCACACCCTCTCCAGCATTTATTGCTTGTAGACTTTTGGATAGCAGCCGTTCTGACTGGTGTGAAATGGTACCTCATTGTGGCTTTGATTTGCATTTCTCTGATAATGAGTGATGATGAGCATCTTTTCATATGTTTGTTAGCCATTTGTCTGTCTTCTTTGGAGAAAAGTCTATTTAGTTCTTTGGCCCATTTTTTGATTGGATCATTTATTTTTCTGGAATTGAGCTGCAGGAGTTGTTTGTATATTTTTGAGATTAATTCTTTGTCAGTTGCTTTGTTTGCTATTATTTTCTCCCATTCTAAAGGCTGTCTTTTCACCTTGCTTATAGTTTCCTTTGTTGTGCAGAAGCTTTTAATTTTAATTAGGTCCCATTTGTTTATTTCTGCTTTTATTTCCAATATTCTGGGAGGTGGGTCATAGAGGATACTGCTGTGGTTTATGTAGGAGAGTGTTTTGCCTATGTTTTCCTCTAGGAGTTTTATAGTTTCTGGTCTTACGTTTAGATCTTTAATCCATTTTGAGTTTATTTTTGTGTATGGTGTTAGAAAGCATTCTAGTTTCATTCTTTTACAAGTGGTTGACCAGTTTTCCCAGCAGTTGTTAAAGAGATTGTCTTTTCTTCATTGTATATTCTTGCCTTCTTTGTCAAAGATAAGGTGTCCATAGGTGTGTGGATTTATCTCTGAGCTTTCTATTTTGTTCCATTGATCTATATTTCTGTCTTTGTGCCAGTACCATACTGTCTTGATGACTGGCTTTGTAGTAGAGCCTGAAGTCAGGCAGGTTGATTACTCCAGTTCCATTCTTCTTTCTCACGATTGCTTTAGCTACTCGAGATTTTTTGTATTTCCATACAAATCTTGAAATTATTTGTTCTAGTTATCTGAAAAATACCGTTGGTAGCTTGATAGGGATTGCATTGAATCTATAGATTGCTCTGGTAGTAAAAAATTACCATGAACTGAGGAGGCTGGCAGGCTACAGTCCATGGGGTTGCAAAGATTTGGACATGACTGACCACACACACACACACAAATTCATATATATCCAAAATGTGTGGCACAGTGAGAGCTTATGGTTATGTGCTCTGTAAGTGAAAAGTACATATTTTGTATGATTATTTGGCCTACTCTTATTAATGAGCTTTAATGGTTTGTGATTTATAATTGACAAGACAGGAAAGATGAAATTAATAATTTCCCTGGGCAAAAAAGGAGTTAAGGTTTTGTTGTAATCCCAGAAATGAGTTGGAATTATTGGTCTTCAAAATGCTAATTAAAGTTATGTTAAGAAGTCAGAAAGTAGTATGTCCATTTTCTTTCAGAAAGTATTTTCATGAGTCCTTTGTTAATACCTATGACTTATCACAGAGGTAAGGTGGCATCTGAAGATCCTCAAATTATTTGTGGATTATTCTAAATCCAAACAAGGTTATACATTAATTAGTAGAGATATCTTAGTTGAATTGATAGAAAATGTTCATTCATCAACTTTAATCTTGAATGCCAGTACTGAAAAACACTGCTGCACGATAAAATAAATGTTATTAGTCCTGGATTTCTTCTGAATAAGATAGTTACAGCACTATATTTGGGGTGTGTGTTAGTGTCTGTAAAAAGTATTATTAGTAAAATGTGAGTGTATAAAGCATGTCACAATTTTGTCAGCCTGTCCAGACAATTAAGTTCCACATTCTGGCTTTCACAGGAAGTGGAGGTTGGGTAAGCTTACTCTGACCACTGAGAAGTCCTGGTTTTGTTTCTAGACACTTGGAGGTACTGAAAGGGTGTGTTGTCTATTACTTTTTGTCAAGTGTAGATGTGCTCTTGGTTTACTGGAAGCAGCACAGCTACAAGACTGTCTCGGGGCTGTGGTTGACCTGTGAGCTGGGCTACTTGGTACATTTACTGTGTCCTCAGGACATCTGGGCTAAGAGAGAGGGTCTCTGGTCTCACACTCTCTGGATCACTGCAACATTGTACAGGGGAAAATGGGGCCCTGTAGACGAAGAGAAAAAAGCTCTAGCACATCATTGAATTTGCTATATATCTACTCTAATAACCAATCTACTTCTAAAAATATTCTTATATGTTCTCCAAAAAATAAACTCTTTTTAAAGAACTAGTGTAAACATTCATCTGTTTTTATTAACTTTATTGCATTTCCTGGGATTTCATCTAAGAAGGGTTTGGGGGCCACAGTAAATAGTTGAATTTCTAAATGACTAAATATGTTTTGAAGCTATCATTTTCAGCCCCACATGAAGGTGACACAATTACCCATTGTGAATTCACAGTGAATTACTCTTAAAATTGTGATTAATACATCTAATTATCTTTCAGGGAGAAGTAAATTCTTACTATTGGAGAAGGAAATGACAATCCACTCCAGTACTCTTGCCTGGAAAATTCCATAGATGGAGCAGCCTGGTAGGCTACAGTCCATGGGGTTGCAAAGAGTTGGACATGACTGAGCAACTTCACTTTCTTTCTACAATTCTGTTTGGAGAAGGACATGGCAACCCACTCCAGCATTCTTGCCTGAGAATCCCACGGACCGAGGGGCCTGGTGGACTGCAGTCTATAGGGTTGCGAAGAATCGGACATGACTAAGCAACTAACACACACACACACACACACACAAAATTCCTACTATGCACTTAATATCAATAGCTTCCTAATTATACATGAAGCTTCTAAGATCCCACCAATAAAAGATCTCCTACAAGTCTCACTTGAGGGCAGGTTATCTGTATTTTGGAATGAATGAATCTGGGACCTTAACCACTATTCACTAGTCTTCTGAAAATATCTTGAGACTTTTAAGAGATCTCAGGTGCTGCCACAGCTATAAATTATAAATTAACATATCCTTGTGGCGTATTGTTGGTCAGGTCCTTAGCAGCTATTAATGTTCATTTGTTGTTGTTGTTGTTCAGTCACTCAGTCTCGTCTGACTGTTGGTGACCCCATGGACTATAATGCACCAGGCTTCCGTGTCCTTCACCATCTTGTGGAATTTGCTCAAACTCATGTCCATTTGAGTCAGTGATGCCATCCAACCATCTCATGTTCATTAATGACTATTAACATACAGAACATATTTTCTCTAGTAAATCAGTCTGCAAAAAATCAAATTTTTGCAGCAAATCAGTGTCAAGTTGGGAAGGAAAGTCTAGACTCTAGTGACTAATATCTGTGCTATAATGATTAGAAATTGTTGCTACTTTCAATGCTTCTTTTTTTTCTTTTCATTAACCAGTTTTCATTACAGGAGAAAAATGTTTGGTTCATGTTTGTGTTTCAGTTGTTTGTTCTCTGTATATCATTTGTTTTATATCCTTTCCATTTGCTTTCATAGAAATCATGGCATCTAGGTAATACTATTCTCATTTTGGGAAAATATGTATCTGAGGCTCAGAGATATCAAATCACATCCCAAAGGTCATCATTATCATCATAGCAGAGTCCATTCAAAGCAAAACCAAGACTTCAGAGCCCCCCTATTGTCTGTTGGCCCAGCTATAACTGGTGATTGCCCACTTCATGTGAAAATCTGAATCCATGTTGGATAAAGAAGAATGGCTGAGCAAGAGGGAAAAAGTGGAGCTGAGGAAGAAATGAAATGACATGTCCAAATGATGATAGAGAGCAGGGCAGTGGGGTCGAATGCAAGAGGAATGAAAGCAAGAGCCGATGGCTATATAAAGTCTGCTTGTCTTATTTGCCTAACACTGCCTTGATGAGGACATGGAGAAAGAAAACTTGCTTGATGCCGTGCTGCTTGTTTCAAACCTTTCTGTGCTCTCCTGTATTCTCTTCTTCTCTGTATTTTAGGTTACTACAACAAAATAGGGATGAATGTCATTAAAGAAAAATTGCACCTAACAGAGTTAAACAGGCAAGGAAGATGTTATTCGTGACTATTGCAGTAGGCAAAAAAAATTCAACTCAGTTTCACTGAAACAAAATGTAGTAGGGTTTTGAAGTGCCAGGGTAAGCTAGTGGAAAAGTACTGGGGACAAGGGGCATTAAGATAGGAAGTTGGTTAATGTGATCAAGAGCATCTGTGTTTGCTCATTGGTATTTATCAGTTATTAGGCTCCTGTCTTTCCCTGGACACTGAGAGAGAGTCTGTATCTTTCTCAAGGATTATACTTCAAAAGCTAACTACCAAGTCCTTGAGCCAGACCTTCCTGGGTTGTAAAACTGGGCAGAGCCTCTAAACCTCAAAGTGGTACAGAAAAAATTTACAGTTGCAAAATTTCTAAAGTAAATGTTCTAAGAAAGGAGAGGCCAGCGGTCTTCTGTCAGGAAGAAATCAGTTTAAACGTTCATCAAGCTGAAGAGAATGTTAGGCCGGAGTGACCAGCATCTTTCAGCACAATGCTATTTCTGTCTTGAAGACTGGGAGGACAGATGATAATCATATAGAAATTTTATTTTAAATAGTTATGTCAAAAAAAAAAATCTTATTGAATTGAAAGGCATTATCTCCAGGGAAACAAAGTGTGAGGAGGAGAGAGATGGAAAAGGAAATAGTTAAGATTGTTACTGTTTTGATTAATAAAATTGGCACAATTTACCATTTAAAAACAAATACTTGAAATAATTTGATAAAACATTGTAACAATACTAAAAACAATAACAATTGTTAGACAGTTAAAATGAATATCAAACATTGTCAAGGGGAAGTAATGGATCCTAGTGGCCTTGAGAGATGAGACCTGTCTCATGTCCAGAGTCCTGGTACATTGTGACCATTCTGAGATGCACCCACAGGAAGGTTCAGCTCCTGTCACACAGTGAATTCTCAAGATGTGACTACAGGACTTATCTTATTCCCCTATAGCAGTAGGTCATTGCCAGGCTAGTTCTCCCAAAATCTAATATATTTGTGGTCAAACTTCAACCATTTCAGTTACATGACAATGTCTAGGAGTAAGAATTGATTTTAGACTAAATAGAATGAAATCTAATTAGGAAAGCAAATCATCTATAACTAAAATAAATCAAATAAAAAGGATCCCCCTGAATCTAACAATTCCCACCAAGTAGATGTAAGCCTGTGGCACCATGGTTGTCAGATTTGGAGTCAATGAATCAGGAGGCCCCTTCTGGCTCCTTAAAGGAAAGTGGTGCAATAGAGTATAAGCATGAATGTTGATGAATTACACAACAAAGCACACCAATGTAGACCTGGTTATCTGAGTTTATCATGTATAATATGTCTTAGTTGGGTTACTCAGAAGCATGCCTAGACAAGAATTTCAGGGCAAAGTGTTTATTTGGAATATTAAAGAAACTGGAGGAAACTGAACTGAATACATGCAGCATTGTAATCTCCTGCTGTGCAGTAATCAAATAGCCCCTCTGGGTAAATGCTGTTACCTTGAAAATATTATATTGGAAGATAGATATTTGAAAAATGATCTATAAGGATATAAGCAGTGAAAATGAACTTTAAGTATTATAGGAAAATTAGAGCAGAAAGCAAACATCCCAGGGACTGGGGAGCCAATATTGGTATCTATCAAGAGGCAATAATATCCATCTTAGTATATTAAGCAGAAGTATAAATACTGAAACATTCATGAAGGGAAAGGAAAGCAGAGAAGCCCAGTTATAACTGAGAGCTCTAGTTGGTATGTATACTGTGCTGACAGGAGAAAAGGGCAGGTAGAAAAAATAAACACAAGGACAGTTTTTTATGTTTAAGTTTGTTTTCCTATGTTTATAAAGTTTCACTTACAACATTACAATACCAGGAAATAAAAAAATAGAACCATACTGTATTTCACATATTTGAACAAGCAAGTAATAAATAGAAACAGCAAGAACTTGGAAAAGGAATATAAACAGAAACACATGAATCTGTTTCAAATGAGCAATATAAACAGATTAGAGATGGGGAATAATTCTTGAATACAATACTTGGTTTGCCCTCAGGCTAAAGACAAAAAAAAAGTGTGTGTGTGTGTGTGTATGTTTAATGACTGGCTGCTAGGTTTGTTTTCCTTAATAGCATGCATTAGTTGTTCTGAAATGACATGGTGTCTTAGAATTGAGCATTTAAGTGAATCTATTGTGAGAAAGGAGAATTAGTCTCATTTTGTCAGAAAAGAAAATTTTGGAAAGCCAGAAGGTAGAATAAGTGCTATGATGTTGGAATGAAATTGAAGGTATTAGTGTGAATGTGTTTTTTAATATCTAGATATAGATATGTGTGTATATATATTTATGTAAATTTATGAATAAAGAGACATATACAGAAATATATATATATATGTGTGTATGTGTGTGTGTACACACACATAGAGTTTAATACTTACTGTTTTAATCTTTTTCAGTCTTGCTAACAACCTTATTGGGCTTCCCTGGTGGCTCAGTGGTAAAGACCCACCTGCCAATGCAGGAAACATGAGTTTAATCCCTTGGTCGGGAAGATTCCCTGGAGAAAGGAATGGCAACCCACTCTAGTATTCTTGCCTGGAAATCCCATGGACAGAGGAGCCTGGTGGGCTACCATCCATGCAGATGCAAAAGAGTTGGACACAACTTAGCAACTGAATAACAGCTACAATAACATTATTGCACAAACCCCAAATATTTTCATGGGGTTGCAAAGAGTCAGACACGACTAAGCAACTGAACTGAACTGAACTGAACCAAATATTTAAAATATATTTTCTAAAATCTCTGTGTTCCTCTATTCACTTCCTTCTCACAAACACTTTATTTCATTTCTTCCCAGCTGAAGATTTAAGAATTTTTTGGGCAGCCTTAGTGTTCTGAAAGTGAAAGTGAAGTCGCTCAGTCGTGTCCACTCTTTGCGACCGCATGGGCTGTAGCCCACCAGGCTCCTCCTCCATCGGATTCTCTAGGCAAGAATACTGGAGTGGGTTGCCATTTCCTTCTCCAGAGAATCTTCAGGACCCAGGGATCAAACCCAGGTCTCCCGCATTGCAGACAGATGCTTTAACCTCTGAGCCACCAGGGAAGCCCAGTGTTCTGAAGGCACCAGTAAAAATTGATAAACACTTTGTAAACCAATAGGTAAGACAGACTGAAACAAGGAAATTTTCAGTTTTTTCCACATGACCCTAATCAATAGATCTCTCAATGTTACATAGGGATGGGGTAGATGGGGAGGACAGAAGGAGAGAGAGATGGTTTATAGTATTTGAAATATTTGATGCACTACGTGACACACCATGAAAGAGGAAGACTTATTAGCTGAGTGTGTGTGTGTGTGTGTGTGTGTGTGTGTGTGTGTGGGACTGTGGAGGAACACAGCACACTCTCTTGATGAAGCCTTACTATATTTTTATTCTAAAGGTCACATGCAAGATTAGAATCATCCAAGAATAGTTTTCTCATTTTTTTTTCTATAAATGCTTGACAAGTCTGCATGTGCAAAATGCCAACATAGGCGTCATAGTTTGTAATTTTAAAAAGCAATAACAAAGATCCACTGCAACTTGTAAAATATTCAATACAGGCTTTTGAATAAGATTGAAACATTGAAGGAAAATTGGTATTCCCAGCAGGCAAACTATTACTGACACTTTTTAATAATAATGAAATATAAGAACTAGGTAGAGCAAGACAAAAATCCATTTTGCATGTCAAAGACTTGTTTGCAACAAATTTGTTTAGGCTACTTTGTTAGATTCTGTGACTCTAATGGAATAAGTTCAAGGTTAAGAAAAGTGAAATAAGTGTCTAAATGATTTTGTGGAGGCTACCTTTTCCAACAAGCTATGAAAGATGAGAAATCTTTATGCAAGAAATGACTACATCTTTGCTTCATGAATGTGTGTTTGTTTCACTTTCAAGATGAAAAGGAAATCAAAATATCTGCCAACTTGGTTTTATATAATCTATGTTCTCCTGGCTCTGCATACATTTAAGTATTTAGGCCCAGTTTCTGTTGTCCCTGATAAAATTTTCCTACTCATTTCATTTTTCAACTTTGTTAATGAAAAATACTAATTCAAGTGCCCACTTTATTTTGGGGGGCTCCAAAATCACTGCAGATGGTGACTGCAGCCATGAAATTAAAAGACACTTACTCCTTGGAAGAAAAGTTATGACCAACCTAGATAGTATATTCAAAAGCAAAGACATTACTTTGCTGACTAAGGTCTGTCTAGTTAAGGCTATGGTTTTCCCAGTGGTCATGTATGGATGTGAGAGTTGGACTGTGAGGAAGGCTGAGCGCCAAAGAATTGATGCTTTTGAACTGTGTTGTTGGAGAAGACTCTTGAGAGTCCCTTGGACTGCAAGGAGATCCAAGCAGTCCGTTCTGAAGGAGATCAGCCCTGGGATTTCTTTGGAGGGAATGATGCTGAAGCTGAAACTCCAGTACTTTGGTCACATCATGTGAAGAGTTGACTCATTGGAAAAGACTCTGATGCTGGGAGGGATTGGGGGTAGGAGGAGAAGGGGATGACAGAGGATGAGATGGCTGGATGGCATCACTGATCCAATGGACGTGAGTCTGAGTGAACTCTGGGAGTTGGTGATGGACAGGGAGACCTGGCGTGCTGCGATTCATAGGGTCGCAAAGAGTCGGACACGACTGAGTGACTGAACTGAACTGACTGAAAATTAAAATATTTAGTAGTTTTTTTAAAACACATTATTAAATCCTCCTACTGTGGAAAGTGGTAAGAAGTTTAGCATGAAATAGGCTTCAAAGTCAAGGATTATGGTTGAAGAAACACGTTAATGAACTTTGGTTGGCTTGAAATAATGGAGTTTAAAGTGATTTTTAAACCTTTAATGTATGAATAAAAGATTAATCATCTTCTACTTATGACTAGTTTGTATCAGTTACCAGTAAAAGGCCTTCTAGTAATGATGGATATGGGGCGGGGGTGGCAGAGGAAGCTACCATTAACACTCATTTCCAGTTAATTCCAGAGTCTTTTTGATTTAAAGAAGGTCTTTGAAAGTGATTGATGCTTAAAATATTATTTTTATTTAATGTTTAATTAATGTAGCATGTAAGCATGCTTAATATAAGCATGAGTTCCTTTGGGAAAATGATTCAATGGTTGTGATAGGCTTACCAAGGAGGAACTGAGTTTCACAAGAGCCTATGTATACCTGTGGACAAATAGTCTCCAAAAATTGCTCTTGGTTCCATAGAAACAACCAACTATCCGAATTTTGATCAAGATTATAGTGAATCTATAATATTTACCTATAATATTATCTATAATATTTACCATCAATAAGGTAAATAGACATATAGGTCATATTGATTTTTCCAGTTAGTGAACATAATGTATCTCTTAGTTCTTCATTTTTTATTAACAATATTCTGTAATTTTCAAAAGTTTTACATTTCTTTGGCTGTATTTTTTTTATAAGTGCTTTTGCAAATTGGTGTTTTAATTTTCCACTTGTTCCTTGATGGCATATACAATTGCCTTTTGCATATAGAGATTGCGTATTGTGCTTATGCAAAATGCTGGGCTGGATGAAGCACATACTGGAATCAAAATTGCTGGGAGAAATATCAGTTACCTCAGATGATACCACCCTTATGGCAGGAAGCAAAGAAGAACTAAAGAACCTCTTGATGAAAGTGAAAGAGGAGAGTTAAAAAGGTGGCTTAGACTCAATATTCAGAAAACAAAGATCATGGCATCCAGTCCCATCACCTCATGGGAAATAGATGGGAAAACAATGGAAAGAGTGACAGACTTTATTTTGGGCGGTTCCAAAATCACTGAAAATGGTAACTTCAGCCATGAAATTAAAAGATGCTTGCTCCTTGGAAGAAAAGCTATGACCAAACTAGATAGCATATTAAAAAGCAGAGACGTTACTTTGCCAGCAAAGGTCCATCTAGTCAAAACTATGGTTTTTTTCAATAGTCATGTATAGATGTGAGAGTTGGACTGTAAAGAAAGCTGAGCGCCAAAGGATTGATGTTCTTGAACTGTGGTGTTAGATAAGACTCTTGAGAGTCCTTTGGACTGAAAGGTGTTCCAACCAGACAATCCTAAAGGAAATCAGTCCTGAATATTCATTGGAAGGACTGATGCTGAAGCTGAAACTTTGACCAGTAATTTAACCACCTGATGTGAAGAACTGACTTATTGGAAAAGACCCTGATGATGGGAAAGATTGAAGGCAGGAGGAGAAGGGGATGACAGAGGATGAGACGTTTGGATGGCATCACCAACTCGATGGACATGAATTTGAGCAAGCTCTGGGAGTTGCTAATGGACAGGGAGGCCTGGCGTGCTGCAGTATATGTGGTTGCAAAGAGTCAGACATGACTGAGTGACTGAACTGAACTGTGCCATATACTGTATAATAGAATTAGGGAAATGAAGCACTCTTTATGGTCCCCAATCTTAGCAGGAAAATATTCACTCTTTCTCCTGTATGTATGACTGTAGTTATAGGTTTTTGTAAGCAACACTTTGGAAGTTTGAGAAAGTTTACATCTGCTTTAAGCATGAACATCTATTGAATTTGATCAATTTTTTCCTTGACTTTATAGAAAGCACTTTCTCATTCTTTTTTTTTCTTATATTTTTTATTGTGATGTAGTATATTGATTAACTGTTAAATATTAAAACAAACTTGCATTAATACAGTGAACCCTTGAAACCTACATAGTCAAGATGCTTTCTCCCTTAATAAAGATACCTTTTTGGATAAACTTGTTAATATTTTGTTCCGGATTTTTAAGTCTGTGTTCATAGATGCTAATTATTTTTTAATACTATTTTCTGATAATTATCTAGTTTTGGTGCCAATATTGATACCATGAGTATTATTCTAAATTCATAAAATGCATCAGGAATGGTTTATTCCTCTATTTTCTGAAATGCTTTATCTAAAATTACTAGTGGCCACAGGACTGGAAAAGGTCAGTTTTCATTCCAATCCCAAAGAAAGGCAATCCCAAAGAATGCTCAAACTAACACAGAATTGCACTCATCTCACTCTCTAGTAAAGTAATGCTTAAAATTCTCCAAGCCAGGCTTCAGCAATTTGTGAACTGTGAACTTCCAGATGTTCAATTTGGTTTTAGAAAAGGCAGAAGAGGGGCAATTCTAAGACGGTGGAGGAATAAGACGGGCAGACCACTTTCTCCCCCACAAATTCATCAAAAGAACATTTGAACGCTGAGTAAATTCCACAAAACAACGTCTGAATGCTAGCAGAGGACATCAGACACCCAGAAAAGCAGCCCATTGTCTTTGAAAGGAGGTAGGAAAAAATATAAAAGATAAAAAGAGAGACAAAAGAGGTAAGGATGGAGCTCCTTCCCAGGAAAGGAGTCTTAAAAAAGAGAGAAGTTTCCAAACACCAGGAACACTCTCACTGCTGAGTCTGTGGCGAGCCTTGGAACCACAGAGGGCAACATAATCAGGAGGAAAAATAAGCAAATAAGTAAAACCCACAGATTACGTGCCCAACGGTAACTCCTCTAGCTGAGAAACAGCACAGATGCCTGCATCTGCCACTAGCAAGTGGGGGCTAAGCAGGGAGGTGTGGGCTGCATTGCTTAGAGTAAGGACTGGGCTTGAATGCCCTGAGGGAAATCTGAGGGAACTAACTTGGGATAGCCAAGACTTTGGGGTAGCTACCAGGCAAAAAGCCCTAACCTAAGACACCACTAGGCCAGCAAACAGAACAAAGAACTGAGCAGAGCTAGCCGGCTGCAGGCTTGCCCATCCCCCTCCAGTGACAGGCAGCAAGGGCAGCCAGAGCTGGAAGGGGGCAATCGCGACCCCAGAGAGGCAGTATCTACCAAACTGCAAGCAGACTTTGTTGCTAACAAAGACTTCTTGGGATTCTGGATGGTCAACAACCGTCTGAGAAGGTGCGCCAGTTGTACACCCAGAAAACTGAGTGGCAGGTATAAGGGAGGCGATAAGTCACAGTGACCGCGCTTGCCAAACACCTGGTCACCTGAGCTGCTCAGATCTGGGAAGGGCACAAAACCCAGGCGCAGCCAAGTCTGCACCTCTGAGGAGTACCCAAGTACCTGAACCTGAGCAGCTTAGACCTAGGAAGTGCATACAAACCAGGGCCAGCCTCAGACAGTTCCCGGCAGAGCAACCTAGAGCCTAAAGAGTGTAGACAGGGAGAGCACACACGCCGTGAGCGGGGGCAAACCCAGTGTGGCCGAGACACTGTGAGCACATGCCAGTGTTATTTGTTTGCAGTGTCCCTCCCTCCCCACATCATGACTGAACAAGTGAGCCTAAAACAGTGTCTGCCACCGCCCCCTTGCATCAGGGCAGAAATCAGATACTGAAGAGACCAGCAAAAAGAAGAAGCTTAAACAGACAGAAACGCCTTGGAAGTGACAGGTGCAATAGATTAAAATCCTGTAGTTAGCACTGACTACATAGGAAGGGGCCTATAGAGAAATATAAGCCTGGATCAAGGAACTATCCGAAAATGAACTGACCCTACACTGCCCACAAAAATACCACAGAAAGTCCTAGATATATATTTACTATTTTTACTATCATTCTTTAATTTTTTAAAAAAAATTTAGTTCCTCTATTACTTCTTTAATTTTCGTTTTTATAACCTACTGTAACTTTGCAAAAAAAAAAAGAGAGAGAGAGAGAGAGAGACCCTAATTTTAAAGCAAACTTTATATATATATGTTTTATAATTTTTGTGACTTCGTTTTTTTTTTCCCTTTAATAGTATATTTTTAGAAATCCAACCTCTACTCTAGATTTTTAATCTTTGCTTTTTGGTATTTGTTATCAATTTTGTACCTTTAAGAACCCAATCTTCAGTACCCATTTTTACTTGGGAGTGAGATTACTGGTTTGACTGCTCTCTCCCACTTTGGACTCTCCTTTTTCTCCACCAGGTCGCCTATATCTCCTCCCTCCCCCTTCTCTTCTGTGAATCTTTTTGTGCATTCTGGACTGTGGAGAATACTTAGGGAACTGATTACTGGCAAGATCTATCTCACTCCTTTTGATTCCCCTCTTTATCCTCCTGGCCACCTCTGTCTCCTTCCTCCCTCTTCTCTTCTCTGTATAACTCCATGAACATCTCTGAGTGGTCCAGACTGTGGAGCTCACATAAGGAAGTGATTACTGGCTAGCTTTCTCTCTCCTCTTTTGATTCCACCTCATCTCATCCTGGTCACTTCTATCTCCCTCCTCCCTCTTCTCTTTTCCATGTAACTCTGTGAACCTCTCTGGGTGTCCCTCACTGTGGAGAAACTTTTCATCTTTAGCCTAGATATTATATCAACAGTGCTGTACAGATGGAGAAGTCTTGAGGCTACTGTAAAAATAAAACTGAAAACCAGAAGCAGGAGGCTTAAGTCCAAATCCTGAGAACACCAGAGAACTCTTGACTCCAGGGAACATTAATCAACAGGAGCTCTTCAAATGCCTCGATACCTACACTAAAACCAAACACCACCCAAGGGCCAGCAAGTTCTAGAGTAAGACATACCACGCAAATTCTCCAGCAACACAGGAACATAGCCCTGAGCTTCAATATATAGGCTTTCCAAAGTCACTCTAAACCCATGGACATTTCATAACTCATTACTGGACACTTCATTGCATTCCAGAGAGAAGAAATCCAGCTCCACCCACCAGAACACTGACACAAGCTTCCCTAACCAGGAAACCTTGACAAGCCACCTGTACAACCCCACCCACAACGAGGAAACTCTACAATAAAGAGAACTCCACAAACTGCTAGAATACAGAAAGGCAGCCCCAAACACAGCAATATATAATGAGATGAAGATACAGAGGAATACACAGCAGGTAAAGGAACAGGATAAATGCTCACCAAACCAAATAAAAAAGGATGAGGTAGGGAATCTACCTGATAAAGAATTCTGAATAATGATAGTGAAAATGATCCAAAATCTTGAAATCAAAATGGAATCGCAGATAGCCTGGAGACAACGATTGAGAAGGTGCAAGAAAGGTTTAACAAGGACCTAGAAGAAATAAAAAAGAGTCAATATATAATGAATAATGCAATAAATAAGATAAAAAACACTCTGGAGGGGACAAGTAGTAGAATAACGGAGGCCGAAGATAGGATTAGTGAGGTAGAAGATAGAATGGTAGAAATAAATGAATCAGAGAAGAAAAAAGAAAAATGAATTAAAAGAAATGAGGACAATCTTAAAGACCTCTGGGACAATGTTAAATGCCCCAGCATTCGAATCATAGGAATCCCAGAAGAATAAGACTAAAAGAAAGACCATGAGAAAATACCTGAGGAGATAATAGTTGAAAACTTCCCTGAAATGAGGAAGGAAATAATCACCCAAGTCCAAGAAACCCAGAGAGTCCCAAACAGGATAAACCCAAGGTGAAACAGCCTAAGGCACATATTAATCAAATTAACAAAGATCAAACACAAAGAACAAATATTAAAAACAGCAAGAGAAAAATAACACACAAGGGGATTCCCATAAGGATAATAGCTGATCTTTCAATAGAAACTCTTCAGGCCAGGAGGGAATGGCAGGACCTCCTTAAAGTGATGGAAGAAAATAACCTACAGCCCAGATTACTGTACCCAGCAAGGAGCTCATTCAAATATGAAGGAGAAATCAAAAGGTTTAGAGACAAGCAAAAGCTGAGAGAATTCAGCACCACCAAACCAGCTCTCCAACAAATGCTAAAGGATCTTCTCTAGACAAGAAACACAAAAAGGGTGTATAAACTCAAACCTGAAACAATAAAGTAAATGGCAATTGGATTATACCTATCAATAATTACCTTAAATGTAAATGGGTTGAATGCCCCAATCAAAAGACAAAGAATGGATGAATGGATACAAAAATAAGACCCCTATATATGTTGTCTACAAGAGACCCACCTCAAAACAAGGGACATATACAGACTGAAAGTGAAGGGCTGGAAAAAGATATTCCACGCAAATAGAGACCAAAAGAAAGCAGGAGAAGAAATACTCATATCAGATAAAATAGACTTTAAAACTAAGGCTGTGAAAAGAGACAAAGAAGGACACTACATAATGACAAAGGATCAATCCAAGAAGAAGATATAACAATTATAAATATGTATGCACCCTTAGAAGAAAAGTTATGACCAACCTAGATAGCATATTCAAAAGCAGAGACATTACTTTGCCAACTAAGGTCTGTCTAGTCCAGACTATGATTTTTCCTGTGGTCATGTATGGATGTGAGAGGTGGACTGTGAAGAAGGCTGAGTGCTGAAGAGTTGATGCTTTTGAACTGTGGTGTTGGGGAAGACTCTTGAGAGTCCCTTGGACTACAAGGAGATCCAACCAGTCCATTCTGAAGGAGATCAGCCCTGGGATTTCTTTGGAAGGAATGATGCTAAAGCTGAAACTCCAGTACTTTGGCCACCTCATGCGAGAGTTGACTCATTGGAAAAGACTCTGATGCTGGGAGGGATTGGGGGCAGGAGGAGAAGGGGATGACAGAGGATGAGATGGCTCGATGGCATCATGGACTCGATGGACATGAGTCTGAGTGAACTCCGGGAATTGGTGATGGACAGGGAGGCCTGGAGTGCTGCGATTCATGGGGTCGCAAAGAGTCGGACACGACTGAGCAACTGAACTGAACTGAACTTAGGAGCACTGCAATATGTAAGACAAATGCTAACAAGTATGAAAGTGGAAATTAACAATAACACAATAATAGTGGGAGACTTTAATACCCCACTCATACCTATGGATAGATCAACTAAACAGAAAATTAACAAGGAAACACAAACGTTAAATGATACAATGGACCACTTAGACCTAATTGATATCTAATAGGACATTTCACCACAAAACAATGAATTTCACCTTTTTCTCAGGTGCACACAGAACCTTCTCCAGGATAGATCACATCCTGGGCATAAATCTAGCCTTGGTAAATTAAAAAAAATTGAAATCATTCCTAGCATCTTTTCTGACCACAATGAAGTAAGATTAGGTCTCAATTATAGGAGAAAAACTTTAAAAATCCAACATATGGAGGCTAAAGCACACGCTGCTGGATAACCAACAAATCACAGAAGAAATCAAAAGAGAAATCAAAATATGCATAGAAATGAATGAAAATGAAAACACAACAATCCAAAACCTGTGTGACACTGTAAAAGCAGTGCTGAGGGGAAGGTTCATAGCAATTCAGGCATACCTCAAGAAACAAGAAAAAAGTCAAATAAATAACCTAACTCTACACCTAAAGCAACTAGAAAAGGAAGAAATGAAGAACCCCAGGGTTAGTAGAAGGAAAGAAATCTTACAAATTAGGGCAGAAATAAATGCAAAAGAAACAAAAGAGACCATAGCAAAAATCATCAAAGCCAGAAGCTGATTCTTTGAAAGGATAAATAAAATTCACAGACCATTAGCCAGACTCATCAAGAAGCAAAGGGAGAAAAATCAAATCAATACAGTTAGAAATGAAAGTGGAGAGATCACAACAGACAACACATAAATTAAAAGGATCATAAAAGACTACAATCAGCAAGGGTATGCCAATAAAATGGACAATGTGAAGAAATGGACACATTCTTAGAAAAGTACAACTTTCCAAAACTGAACCAGGAAGAAACAGAAAATCTTAACAGACCCATCACAAGCACGGAAATTGAAACTGTAATCAGAAATCTTCCAGCAAACAAAAGCCCAGGTCCAGACAGCTTCACAGCTGAATTCTACCAAAAATTTTGAGAAGAGCTAACACCTATCCTACTCAAATTCTTCCAGAAAATTGCAGAGGAAGGTAAACTCCCAAACTCATTCTATGAGGCCACCATCACCCTAATATCAAAACCTGACAAAGATGCCACAAAAAAAAAGAAAACTACAAGCCAATATCACTGATGAACATAGATGCAAAAATCCTTAACAAAATTCTAGCAATCAGAATCCAACAACACATTAAAAAGATCATACATCATGACCAAGTGGGCTTAATCCCAGGGATGCAAGGGTTCTTCAATATCCACAAATCAATCAATGTAATTCACCACATAACAAATTGAAAAATAAAAGCCATATGATTAGCTCAATAGATGCAGAGAAAGCCTTTGACAAAATTCAACATCCATTTATGATAAAAACTCTCCAAAAAGCAGGAATAGATGGAACATACTTCAACATAATATAAGCTATGTATGACAAACCCACAGTAAACATTATCCTCAAAAGTGAAAAATGGAAAGCATTTCCCCTAAAGTCAGAAACAAGAAAAGGGTGCCCACTTTCACCACTACTATTTAACATAGTTTTGGAGGTTTGGGCCACATCAATCAGAGCAGAAAAAGAAATAAAAGGAATCCAAATTGGAAAAGAAGCAGTAAAACTCTCACTGCTTGCAGAAGACATGATTCTCTACATAGAAAACCCTAAAGACTCCACCAGAAAATTACTAGATCTAATCAATGAATATAGTAACTTTGCAGGACATAAAACCAACACACAGAAATCCCCTGCATTCCTATACACTAATAATGAGAAAGTAGAAAAAGAAATTAAGGAAACAATTCCATTCACCATTGCAATGAAAAGAATAAAATACTTAGGAATATATCTACCTAAAGAAACCAAAGACCTATATATAGAAAACTATAAAACACTGGTTAAAGAAATTAAAGAAGAAACAAATAGATGGAGAAATATACTGTGTTCATGGATTGAAAGAATCAACAGAGTGAACATGAGTATACTACCCAAGGCAATCTACAGATTCAATGCAATCCCTATCAAGCTACCAATGGTATTTTTCAGAGAACTAGAACAAATAATTTCACAATTTGTATGGAAATGCAAGAAACCTCGAATAGCCAAAGAAATCTTGAGAAAGAAGAATGGAACTGGAGGAAACAATCTGCCTGACTTCAGTCTCTCCTACAAAGCCACAGTCATCAAGACAGTACGGTACTAGCACAAAGACAGATATATAAATCAATGGAACAAAATAGAAAGCCCAGAGATAAATCCACACACCTATGGACACTTTATCTTTGACAAAGGAGGTAAGAAAATACAATGGAGAAAAGACAATCTCTTTAACAAGTAGTGCTGGGGAAACTGGTCAACCACTTGTAAAAGAATGAAACTAGAACGCTTTCTAACACCATACACAAAAATAAACTCAAAATGGATTAAAGATCTAAATGTAGGACCAGAAACTATTAAACTCCTGGAGGAAAACATAGGCAAAACACTCTCCTACATAAACCACAGCAGGATCCTCTATGACCCACCTCCCAGAATATTGGAAATAAAAGCAAAAATAAACAACTGAGACCTAATAAAAATTAAAAGCTTCTGCACAACAAAGGAAACTATAAGCAAGGTGAAAAGACAGCCTTCAGAATGGGAGAAAATAATACCAAAAGAAGCAACAGACAAATAATTAATCTCAAAAATATACAAGCAACTCCTGAAGCTCAATTCCAGAAAAATAAATGACCCAATCAAAAAATGGGCCACAGACCTAAGCAGACATTTCTCCAAAGAAGACACAGATGGCTAACAAACACATGAAAAGATGCTCAACATCACTCATTATCAGAGAAATGCAAATCAAAACCACAATGAAGTACCAATTCATGCCAGTCAGAATGGCTGCTATCCAAAACTCTACAAGCAATATATGCTGGAGAGGGTGTGGAGAAAAGGGAACCCTCTTATACTGTTGGTGGGAATGCAAACTAGTACAGCCACTATGGAGAACAGTGTGGAGATTCCTTAAAAAACTGGAAATAGAACTGCCTTATGACCCAGTGATCCCACTGCTGGGCATACACACCAAGGAAACCAGAATTGAAAGAGACACGTGTACCCCAATGTTCATCACAGCACTGTTTTTAATAACCAGGACATGGAAGCAACCTAGATGTCTATCAGCAGACAACTGGATAAGAAAGCTGTGATACATATACACAATGGAGTATTACTTAGCCATTAAAAATAATTCATTTGAATCAGTTCTAATGAGTTGGATGAAACTGGAGCCTATTATACAGAGTGAAGTAAGCCAGAAAGAAAAACCCCAAAACAGTATACTAATGCATATATATGGAATTTAGAAAGATGGTAATGATAACCTTGTATGTAAGACAGCAAAAGAGACACAGATGTATAGAACAGTCTTTTGGACTCTATGGAAGAGGGCGAGGGTGGGATGATTAGGGAGAATGGCATTGAAACACATATAATATCATATGTGAAAGAATTGCCAGTCCAGGTTCGATGCAGGATACAGGGTGCTCAGGGCTGGTGCACTGGGATAACTCAGAGGGATAGTATGGGTAGGGAGGAGGGAGGGGTGTTCAGGATGGGGAACATGTGTACACACATGGTGGATTCATGTTGATGTATTTCAAACCAATACAATATTGTAAAATAATTAGCCTCCAATTAAAATAAATAAATTTATATTTAAAAAAGAAAAAATGGCAGAAGAATCAGAGATCAAATTGCCAGCATCCTCTGGATTATCGAAAAAGCAAGAGAGTTCCAAAAAAAACATTTACTCCTGCTGTTTTTGACTATGCCAAAGTCTTTGACTGTGTGGATTACAATAAACTGTGGAAATTTCTGAAAAAGATGGGAATACCAGACCACCTGACCTGCCTCTTGAAAAACTTGTATGCAGGTCAGAAACAACAGTTAGAACTGGACATGGAACCACAGACTGGTTCCAAATAGGAAAAGGAGTACATCAGAGGACATAAAGGGTGTGTATTGTCACCCTGCTTATTTAACTTATATGCAGAGTACATCATGAGAAATGCTGGGCTGGAAGAAGCACAAGGTGGAATCAAGATTGCCAGGAAAGATATCAATAACCTCAGATATGCAGATGACACCACCCTTATGGCTGAAAGTGAAGAAGAGCTAAAGAGCCTCTTGATGAAAGTGAAAGAGGAGAGTGAAAAAGTTGGTTTAAAGCTCTACATTAAGAAAATTAAGATCATGGCATCCAGTCCCATCACTTCATGGCAAATAAATGGGGATTCAGTGGAAACAGTGCTGACCTTATTTTTCTGGGCTCCAAAATTACTGCAGATGGTGATTGCAGCCATGAAATTAAAAGATGCTTACTCCTTGGAAGGAAAGTTATGACCAATCTAGACAGCATATTGAAAAGTTGAGACATTACTTTGTCAACAAAGGTCCGTCTAGTCAAGGCTATGGTTTTTCCAGTAGTCGTGTATAGATGTGAGTATTGGACTATAAAGAAAGCTCTGTGCTGAAGAATTGATGCTTTTGAACTGCGGTGTTGGAAAAGACT
Source organism: Capra hircus (assembly GCF_001704415.2). Classification (NCBI taxonomy): domain Eukaryota; kingdom Metazoa; phylum Chordata; class Mammalia; order Artiodactyla; family Bovidae; genus Capra; species Capra hircus. The sequence goes on along the minus strand of NC_030833.1, from coordinate 22,754,585 downwards.
CTTGAGAGTCTCTTGGACTGCAGGGAGATTCAACCATTCCATCCTAAAGAGATCAGTCCTGGGAGTTCATTGGAAGGACTGATGTTGAAGCTGAAACTCCAATACTTTGGCCACCCGATGTTAAGAGCTAACTCATTGGAAAAGTTCCCGATGCTGGGAAAGATTGAGGGCAGGAGGAGAAGGGAACGACAGAGGATAAGATGGTTGGATTCCATCACTGACTCAATGGACATGGGTTTGGGTGGACTCCAGGAGTTGGTGATCGACAAGGAGACCTGGCCTGCTGCAGTTCATGGGATCGCAACGAGTCAGACCTGACTGAGCGACTGAACTGAACTGAACATAAATGGTTTGTAGAATTTAAAGCTGAAGCCATCTGAGACTAGAGAGACTTTTTTGGAGTAGGGTAATTTAAAACTATGATTTTCACAGTCTTAGTGGTATTAGATTTTCTACTTTTTGATCAGTTTTGTTTTTTGTGTTATAAGGACAAAGTCCTTTCCATCAAAGTGGTCATATTGATACATTAATGTCTATGAGATCTGAGCTGATGTCCTTTCTTACATTTCTGATATAGGTAATTTCTGTCTCGTCTCTCTGTCTCTTTTGTTTTTTTTTTTTGTTTGTTTGTTTGTTTTTTAGTAACATAGTCTAGTTAAAGATTTATCAATTTTATTAATACTTTTAAATAAACTGATCTTGTTTTGTACAGGTTTTTAATTTTTTTTACTTCATTGATATCTGTCCCATCTTTATTATTTTCTTTTTTCTACTTAATTTGGTTTTAATTTTATTTTCTACTTCTAGATACTTGAAGAGGAAATGTAAATCACTTAAAATATCTATTATTTTCTAATATATGCCTTTAGCTATACATTCTATGTATTTCCTTCTATGCATTGCACAAATTGTGTTGATTTTTTTTTATCATTGATTTAAAGTATTTTAATATATTTCTGGTCTCTTCTTTGATCCATCAGTTAGTGTAAGATGTATTGCTTAATGTCATATTGGCATATTTTCTAGGCGCCTTACTGGTATTGATTTCTAATCTAATTCTCATATAATTCTGTTATAATAAGAGAACTTATTATGTGATATTTCAGTTTTCAAATTTTATTGAAAACGTATTTTGTCTTGAAATACATGTTGATGATTGTTTTATGTGTGCTTTAAAAGTATTATGTTATTTGAGTTACAGGCTCCTTCAATATAAGTCAGGCCATATTGATCAACAAGGTTCTTCAAATCTGTTCTATCAAATACTTCAAGGAAAGTATTAAATTTCCAAATATACTTCAGGATTTGGTCTACTTCTCATTAATCCTATAAGTTTTTCCTTCGTATTTTTCAATTCTTTTACAAGTGGTGAATGTTTTAAGTGTTGTTGTGCCTTTCTGATATATCTGCCTTTTGCTTGATATAAGCAGCATTTATTGTATTTATTGTGGTGGTTCAGACTGTAAAGAATCTGCCTGCACTGTGGGAGTCCTGGGTTTGATCCCTGGGTTGGGAAGATCCCCTGCAGGAGGGCATGGCAACCCACTCCAGTATTCTTGCCTGGAGAATCCCTATGGACAGAGGAGCCTGGCGGGCTGTAGTCCATGCAGTCACAAAGAGTTGGACACGACTGAACAACTAAGCACACAGCATATCCTTTTACCATTTTTTTGCCCTGTGTCTTTGTTATTTGTCTCTTGCATGTATAATTTCATCTTTCTTTTTCTCCAGTCTGAAAATATATTCTGAAAATGGTATTATTTAGTTCATTATATTTATAATATTCACTATGGTAGGATTAGAAATTCAGTAGTGCTATTTGTGTTTCATTTGTGTGTCTAAGTAAGTTTTCATTTGTTCTGTCTTTGTGTTCCTCCTTTACTAACTTGTTTGGGTTATCATTTCCTTTTTTAATTTAATTTTCATTTTAAAATCTCAATTGTCTTTTTAACTATACTGCTTTGTATTATTTTTATTGTTTGTATGACTATACTAAGTATCTTTAAGTTGTCACAGTCTATTCAGAATTAGCAGTGTACCATTTCATATAAAATAAAAGAACATTAAAACAGTAAAATTACATGTATTACCCACATCTTTGTGTCACCGTTTTATATATATATATATATATATATATATATATATATACAAAATAAATGTCAAAATTCCATGCTATTATATTTGCTTTAGGAGTTACCTTTCAAATAAATTAAAATAACTTTAATAAAGAAAAACACTCTTTCATAAAAATCCATGTCTTTACCATTTCTAATGTATTTCATTATTTCCTGTAAAATCAATGTTTTGTTCTATCAAACTCCAGGAGAGCTGAGGGACAGGGAAGCCTGGTGTGCTGCAGTCCATGGGGTTGCAAAGAGATGGACAGGACTTGGGAATTGAACAACAACCATTTTCCTTTATGCTAATGAAACCCATTAACCTTTCTTTTAGTTAAAAAAAAAAAAGCTGCTGGTAAGTTATATTCATGTTAAGTAAATTCCTAAAGTAGAAGCAGAGCATGAAGGGGTGTTGATAAGTGCAGCAATTAGTTTTTCTCAGGGAAACAGGGCAAGGATTTACCAAGGAGGTCTCAGTTTTGAGTTATTATAGGACGAGAAGAGTTTTCTGGGTGACATACAGGAATAGACATTGCATGCAGAAAAACAGTATGTTCACCAAGACATGCATGAGAATACACTCTGAGACGGGTGAGAATAGCAGCTTGTCTGGAACCTAGAGTCCTCACAGGGAATGACAATATAAGGAAGTGAGACTGGAGAAGTAAGCTTGGGCAAAGTAGTAAATGATATATGTCCCAAGTAAAGAAGCTGATGCCATAAAATTCAACTTTGAAACCTTCTTTTGTACCAGGGGAAGCTACATAACCCCTATTTAAGGTATTGTAAGAGAACTTCCAGTCACTGTTGTTGTTCAGTTGCTCAAGTCATGTCCAACTCTGTAACCCCATGGACTGCAGCACACCAGTCTTCCTAGTCCCTCACCATCTCCCCTAACTTGCTCAAACTTATGCCCACTTAGTCATTGTTGCCATCCAACCATCTCATCCTCTGTCATCCCCTTCTCCTGCCTTCAATCTTTCCCAGCATCAGGGTCTTTTCCAATGAGTGGTACTTTGCACCAGGTGACCAAAGTATTGGAGCTTCAGCTTCAACATTAGTCATTCCAATGAATATTAAGGGCTGATTTCCTTTACGATTGTCTGGTTTGATCTCCTTGCAGTCCAAGGGACTCTCAATAGTCTTCTCCAACACCGCAGTTCAAAAAGCATCAACTCTTCAGCGTTCAGCTTTCTTTATGGTCCAACTTGCACATCCATACATGACTATTGGAAAAACCATAAATTTTATTATATGGACTTTTGTTGGCAAAATGATGCTTCTTAAATCCCTTGGCCTTTTTGCTGGAACTTTACAGTTGTAATCTTGTAAAATTAATATTCCAGAACCACAGCATAAAGTAACATTAATCTCATTTTGCATTGGCTTAGATCAATCTAAGCCCAAGAGAAGTTAGGAAATTTGCTTCTGTTCACAAATTTGGTAGGCAATGGGTTTTCTTTTGGTTCAAATCCCTCAGCTTCCTAGGTGGGTCTTGTAACTATGGTGACTAGAGAATAAATTTTTACATATAAAGAAGCCACCACTCTCAGAGTCTTGCAAGTGCTGACTCTACACTAGCATGATCCTGTGAGTAAGCACCTCCCTAAATGTTGTATCAGTCCTACTTCCCTAAGTCTGTTAGCAGAGAGGAACTTAACATTCTCCACAGTAATATAGAGGAAACTTCTGTATCAAAAAAATTCCAGAGGGATAATTTATTGGAGAATTCTAACTTCTGAACCTATCTCCACTCAACTCCTCTATTTCAAACCTCTCCTGAAATATTTTTTTAAAAAGCCCTCGCATATTATGTCTGTTTCCTGATTAGAGTCTTTCAGAATCTATCGTTTTGACATGGAAATGAGCCTAAAATCCTTGATGTGGTCATCAAATTCCTTTCTACCATAACCTATTTTTCTCATTTTCTGCCACTTCTACTCCATTTAACCACATTTTATGAACATTAATTTTTATTCAGTTCTACTAGAAATGAGCTCTTTCAGACCTCAGTGCCTCTGCACCAGCTGTTTCTCTTCCTAGAATCTTACTTTTACATTCCACCAAGACTCAACATTGAGGTCTTGGCATCTAAATCTCTTCATTAGAGATGCTTTCTCTTCTTTTATAACAAATAGTTCTATTGAGATATAATTCAAAGACACATTTTGCCCATTTAAGACATTCAGTGTTTTTTAGTATCTTCAGATGTATATGTGATCCTTATGTTCCCTTAACCAACCATTGACCTACTTTCTGTCTCTACAGATTTCCCTATTGTGGACTTTCATATCAATATAATATGTGCAATTTCATAGCCAACTTATTTCACTTACCATAATATTTCCAAGATTCATCCATGTTATGGCATGTGTCAAATTTATTTATTTTTATGACTGAATAACAATCCATTTTATTTATATATTGCATTTTGCTTGTCCACTTGTTCATTGCTGAACTTTTGAGATGGCTCCATCTTTTGGCTGTTATGTATGATGCTGTTATAAATATACATGTACAAATTTTTGTGTGCACCTATTTTTTTAATTTCTTGTGGTTATATACCTTGAAGTGAAATTGGCCATTTGTGTATCTTCATTGGAGAAATTTGTATCCAACTCATTGGTCTGTTTATTAATTGTTTGTCCTATGATTATACATTTAAGAATTATTTATCTATTTGAGATGCAATTTCATTATCAAATATATGAATTGCAAACATTTCTCCTGTTATATTTTTGAGTGGTATTGTCATATTCTTTATGGTATCCTTTGAAGTACTAATTCAGGAACTTTAAAAAATTAATGAAGTTCAATTTATCTATTTTTCTTTGTCCTTTTCATATACTACCTAAGAATTGTTTGCCAAATCAAAGTCAGAAGTCTATGACTTTGAGGAATTTAATAAAAAAGCTATGGAAGAATTTAATAAAATAGTACTTAGCATTATAGAAAAAGAAAGTTATGTAACAGAGTTTTCAACATTGATGGAAGTAGCCTGTTTTATAAGAATGCTGGTAAACAAACCTGTAATGTAACCTGAATAATGTGTTGTCATTGACAAAAATGCTGAGACCTGAGGCTCATAGACACCTAAACTTGTTTTTCCTTCAGGAACTGTTGTTGTTCAGTTGCTCAGCTGTGTCCTACTCTTTGTGACCCCATGGACTACAGCACACCAGGCTTCCTTGTCCTTTACTAACTTCCCAGAGTTTGCTCAGATTCATGTCCATGAATGGACATATGATGCCATCCAACCATCTCATCCTCTGTCGTCCCCTTCTCCTCCTGCCTTCAGTCTTCCCCAGCATCAGGATCTTTTCCAGTGGGTCATCTCTTCAAGTCAGGTGACCAAAGTATTGGAGCTTCAGCTTCATCAGTCTTTCCAATGAATATTCAGGGTTGATTTCCTTTAGGATTGACTGACTTTATCTCTTTACAGTCCAAGGGACTCTCAAGTGTCTTCTCCAGCACCATAGTTCAAAAGCATTAATTCTTCAGTGCTCAGCCTTCTTTATGGTCCAACTCTAAAATCCATACATGACTACTGGAAAAATCATATCTTTGACTATATGGACCTTTGTCAGCGAGGTGACATGTCTTTAATATAGGACGAGTAGTCCAATATTTGTTAATTAATTCTCAATGACTTTGTAGAGAATAACTACCATGAATAATGATAATTAAGTAATCCACAACATTCTAACTTCATTATTTCCGATGAGAAGTCAGCTATTAATCTTATTAGGGTTCCTTTGTAAATGAGGAGTTCTTTTCCACTTGCTACTTTTCAGATATCTTCTTTGCTTTTTGACTTTCAGCATTTTTACTATAATGTTTTTGTTTGTGAATTTCTTTGTGTTTATCTACCTTGGAGTATTTTTTTAGCTTCTTGGATTTGTAGGAAATTATTTATCAATAAATTTGGGGAGTTCCTGCAATTATCACTTCTTTTCACTTTTTATATATATATTTTTTTCTCTCTTATTATTATCTCTCTCTCTCCAGAGCCTCTGAGACTCCCATTCTGATTACATTGGTGCATTTGCTAGTGTCACACATTTCTCTGAGGCTTTTTTGAATTGTTTTCATTCTTTTATTTGTCTGTTCTTTGGCTTAAATTCTCTATCACTCACCTTCAATTTCACTAATTCTTCTGAAATTCAAATCTACCAATTTGAGCCTGTCTGGTAATTTCTTTTTTAATTTCAGTTATTTTACTTTTCAGCTCCAGAACTTTATTTTTAAAGCATTTCTTTATGGAAATGTTCTTTATGGACATATGGAAACGTGTTCTTTAAATCATGTTCTTTATGGAACAAAGAAGGGAGCTCTCACCTTTTAAATTCATTAAGGACAGTTAAATTCAGGACTTAGTCTCAACAGCAGGTATTTGGAGACTAGATGAGAGATTGTGAAGTCTTACTTCTCCTAGAAAGAACACTCTCTTGCTTGATACTAGAGGGAGAGGGTGCTATAGGTTCTTGGCTCCAGTAATCTGGAGCGGTCGCTCCTTTGCTGATCTAAAGGCTGGGTGAGGAGAGAGTCTTCTTTGTTCACATGCCACAGATTATTGTTTTCTTTACTGAATTTGCCTAGATATTCTTGAATAAATATTTCTTCATTTGCTGTTTGTCCTTACTACCATTTATAGAGATTTTCAGGTTTTTTGTTATTTATTTAATAATTTTCACAAGTTTTATTTAGGTGCAAATCAGTAGAACTCTTCTTGCTGAGTTATGGAGAGTCAAACCTCTTCTGACCCCTTGTTCTAAATTAGAGCCCCTTGTAAAGTTGTCCGTTTATCCGTGTTAGATTTCCTTTTGATATATTATTATCATGACATAAATGCCATAATTTTAAATTTTAATTAAATTATAAATATATAATTTTATACCTGTTTTATGATGGGATATTCTAGGCAAGAATACAGGGATGGGTTGTTATTTTCTCCTCCAGGGGATCTTCCCAATCTAGGCATCGAACCCGGTGTCCTTCATTGCAGGCAGGTTTTTTTTTTTACTATCTGAGCCACCATGGAAACCCTATTTTATGATATCCTTGTTTAATTAACCCTGAATTCTTGAGGACACTATACTAACATTGAGTAAACTAGTTCCTGGCTCCTCAGATATATGTGGAATAAATAGCAGGACACAATAATTAGTGTGACTAGACTGTGTTGGTCATTGAAACAGGTGTATGTGGCAGAAGTGTGAAGTATGGATTTTAAAATGAGTCCAAACCTTCAACCATGATAGACAGAATGAAAATTTAGTATCTTTAGGTGTAATGGAGAATATTGAATATCCTATTTGCGGTGAACTTCTTTAAGTCTGAACACTGGGAAGCATTTTGCAATGTTACATACAGCTTTTACTGTTAAAACTTATTCAGAAGAGACTGTTGAAACGCCAGTCTTCAGAACGTCCTGGGTGAGATAAAAAGAGATCATTCATGAGATCATTCATATTGCCTTAGTCAGAGTGGGTCTTCCCGGAATAAGGGGCTTTTCAAGCATTGAAGTTCCTATTTCCTTGGCATACACAGTCCCCATGTCAGTTTGGAGATTTAGAGATCTGCATTATCCACTTTGGACAGGGGACCACAGCTGAGGGACAGAAATCAGCAATCTATGTAAGAACTAGGACTGGAAAGCAATAATGGTGTTTAAATCCTGGACATAGTGTTAAACCAGAGTCTTTGAGTTAGAGTCAAAATAAGAATATGGATAGGAATATCCACAATTTCTGAATATAAAGAGTTTGGGAGCACAAAATAATAATTCTATCTTATTTTGACCTCAAATCCATTGGAGGCTGAATAGAACTGAAAGACAGTGTCAGGAGGATTTGTTCTCTCTGCCTGTCTTGAGTTGACACAACATAAGTCTTCTCTTGCCTTCAGACTTACACTAATACTGGAACTTATATCATTGGTTTTCCTGGTTTTCAGGCCTTTAGACTCAGACTTGACCTATACTATCAGTTATCTTACATCTTCAGCTTCCTGAATGCAGATATTAGGATTTTCATCTCAATAACTCTGTGTGTGTGTGTGTGTGTGTGTGTGTGTGTGTGTGTGTAAAATTGACCCTTGAACAACCTGAGCTTGAACTGCACAGTACACTTATAAGTGGATTTATTTCAGTAATTATGCATCACAGTACTACACAATTCCTGACTGCTTGCATCTGTGGATGTGGAACTGTGGATGTGGAGAGCTGACTAAAAAGTTTTATGCAAATTTTTGACTGTGCACAAGATTGGTGCCCCTAAACCAGGCTTATTCAAGGGTCAACTGAATGCTGTTTTTTCTCTTTTTTTGGTCTCTATTTCTTTGGAGAATCAGACAAATTCTAATTTTACTTGAAGGGAGTGACTATCCATTGTTGAATAACTTTATTGCTAGCTGGTCCATAGACATGGGATTCTGTAGGATGTGCAAAGCAGTCATTAATCTGTAAGTCTGATGTATACCTTCATGATCCTATATACAGTTACAGCTTCTAAAAGGAGCATCTCCTGCCATCCCTATTAAAGATGATGTCAACAAAAACAACAACAGGTCAGTAATAATAATTTTATGTCTAATTTATGTTTCCTTTATATCCTGTAACATTGACATTGCTATTTTGAGTTAAGATAATTCACAGAGCATTTAGTTATAGGAACTAGGGCTCATTTGTTTTGTCAGGGGTCCCCCCAGAACTATCCTCAGTGATTCACTACAATGGCATACAGGACCCACAAGCTGTTATACTCACAGTTATGGTTTATTATAATGAAGGAATACAGATCAAAATCAGCAACAGGAAAAGGCACACGGGACAATGTCTGAAATAAGTGAGGTACAAAATGCCAGGAGAATTATACAGAACAAGCAAAAATACATTATGCAATTGTTATGAAGCAAAGTGTAAAATCCTAAGAAATACTACAAGAATATTATTTATTTTAGGAATAAGATTATCCCCTCAGAGAAAATGAAGCTTAATGTAAAGGACACAAAGTGACCTGTTTGATGAAGGAAACAAAGGAGGAAAGTTATGGTTTTGAGTCAGAGGGAACAACATTCTAGGGAGAAGGAGTAGCTTGTGCATAGGAACTAAGGAGAAAATATATTTGAGATATTCAAATAGCAGAAAGAGCAATGTGGCTGAGAGACAGACAGAGAGGGAGGGAAAGAAAATATTAATGAGTATCAGGGAAGTAAGACAAGGTTGGGGTGGGGTTTTGTGGAAGAAGCAGGGTTTGAGATTTGATGCTATATTGAATGGCATCCTTAATATTATGAGGTTGGAGAAACTTGACTGACTCTCACCCTTAGGATGAGGCATTAAATTATTTTCTCCTGCAACAACTCAAGGCTCAGCAGTAGCCTGTACGCCAAGCAAATTTTATTCATGAGTTATATTCTACCTATCCTGAGAAAATTTCACAGAAACCTCTTGCAAAGGCAGACTATGAAAGAGATTAAATAAAAGTATTTCTCAAAGAAGGTCAGGCGTGTACTTATAAATCTTCCTGAGCTTCTCACATGAAAGAATATTTCAGATCATTTTCCTTCAAATTCTCTTGTTCAGGGCATTATTGTTCTTGGTGAAAGAAAGGCCTGGCAGGGGTTACAGAAGTTGGTTTTTGCAATATCCAATTTTTCAAACCTCATGTAAAACTGTCAGTAAGTTGATTCAAACTTACAATTTCTGGGCACCAGGACTCAAGAGTAGAAAAAGGGCTTTACATGAACTAATTTATTATTGTCCAACCATCACCACCCCACACCTCCTGGAAAGACTGAATAGGAGTGTCATATGTATCTGGAGAGCTTCCCTCCTGGCGCTCTCTGCAAATAACCCATTATTCTTCAGGCACCCTGAGAGTATCTCAATTGCCCTTGCCTGCCTAAAAGTGACAAGTTTTGCCTCCAAACAATCTTCTTGAATTACTTTTGTAATCTTTTTCTTTTTTTGCAACTACAGTTCATAAGTTCTGCAGTGGGAGTATTTCTACTTTTTGGAAATCTGTACCCTGAACTGGCCTAAGCTTGCTTTGATTAGGGTGTTGACAGTATCCCTCTTTGGAAATAAATGAGAACTTATATTTACTGTTTGCTCCCATTAACCATGACAATTAGCTGTTTTCAGTTCAGATAAGGGGTCACTTTCCTGACCACAAGTTTAAAAAAGCCCTAAACTGTTAATTTAGCCTTTAGTCTGCAGAAAGTGCTATTCATTAATTCCTCCCAATGGTTCCATTCAGATTTTTCCAGAAGTTCAAATTTTTCTCCAGAGTTTCAGAAGTTATTTCAAGCTTGAGTGGAGTGTGATTCTAAAAGGAAAGAAGAGGCACTATATTTTGGTGTTGATGTTGGAGGGTAGTGTAGCCTTCCAGGTTTGGGTTAATGATTCTCATCACGGAGAGACTCTACCTGTCAGCTCTTTCAAGGTCTGTGCCAGATGCTGAGATGGTCACTTACCTGTGACCATGCCTTTCCAGGGTGACCTGCATTCAGTCACTCATCAGGGCAGGGATATGGAAGGATGTGTGGCTGACCAGGATCCTCTGATGGAGAATATTTACTCCAGAGCTGCCTACTGGGTTGGCCAAAGCTTTCTTGGGCTTGCATCACTATTTCTTCTGTGCGGCCCTGTTTTTCTTCTCTTCGTTTCAAAGGTATTAATCTCTGACTAACATTTTATGGGCTTCCCTGGAGGATCAGTGGTAAAGAAATTGCCTACCAATGCAAGAGACTCAGGTTCAATCCCTGGGTCAGGATGATATCCTGGAGAAAGAAACTGCAACTCACTCCTGTATTCTTGCCTGGGAAATCCCATTGGCAGCGAAGCCTGGTGGGCTACAGCCCATGGGGTTGCAAAAGAGCTGGACACAACTTAGTAACTAAACAACAATATCTTATACTTTAGGCACCATTTCAGCTTTTCTTCTTGTTTTTTCCCCTGGCCTACCCAAACTACTTCAGTCAGCAATGAAAGTGCAGTGGTCTGAGAAAGCAGGTAATACTATGAGGTTTTAGCAGAGAATCACTCAGTTCTCTGCTGGCAGTGAAGATCCATTCACTGGTAGTTGCTGGAGCAAAGATGTTGGTTTAACTGTTACATTTTCACTGATAATAAATTGAGAGTTTGTGCTTATGGAGGGAATATGCAAGTGAGTAGAATGCATTAGACATGTAAGGCTATGGAGGAAATAGTAGCTACAAGAGTAACAAGATTGGATGGTTATTGCTAAGTAGCACTGATGATCTGACCAAAGGAAATGAACAGCTGAGGATAAGACTAGGCTGTTGAAAACCAGATGTGAAAGCCTGATGGCCTCTTTTATTTGCATGCCAGAAAGCTCTCTTCCTGTAGAATCAAAGCTGGGAAAGTTGAAGGTTGGACCTCACATCTAACACTCTGAGTAGAAACACCTCCACTCAAAAAAGTTAAAAAGTCAATTAAGGAAGGTCTGTTATATCAAACTTAGTCCCTCAGTTAGGAGAAATTGAAACACTGAATCATGGGATAGTGTTATGTGGTTGAATGTTCCCAAATATTTCACACATCCACTTTCCTCTGAACCTTTAAATACTCAGAAGTTGTATGTACCCCTTAAACAAGGATTATTATACTCTGTTAAGACACCGGAGAGAACTATATGCCTCAAAATAACAGGTACCCCTTTCTCCTCGGTCCTCTTACTTGGTAGCCATACACTGAGGAAAGGAGAGTCCTAAACACGAAAAGTAAATAATCTGTACACCAGGAATTAACTCAACATTGTAAATCAACTGTACTTCAATAATAAATAATCTGTTTATCAGAAAACTTTTAAATTTTCAGAAACACTGCAAAGACAGTACAGAGGTCCTAAGTACCTCATGCCTGGTTTCCCTCATTACACTTTGTTATATGGTACAGTTTGCTAAACTTAAGTAATATTGATACATTATTAGTATCTGAAGTCCGTATTTTACTCATATTCCCTTAGTTTTCCCCAATGTCCTCCTTCTGTAGAGGATGCCTCTCAAGATACCAAATAAAATTTAATCATCTTTCTTCCCATAGAATCCAGTGGAGAGTGACAGTTTTTCAGATATTCCTGGTTTTTAATGATCTTAACAGTTCTCAGGATTACTGGCCAGTCATTTAGTAGAATACCCTTCAGTTGGGATATGTCCAGTATTTATCTCATAAATGGTCATATGGGTTTGGTGGAAGAAAACCACAGAGATAAAGAGCTACTGTCTTCATATTGTATCAGGGGTTTTTGTTCTGTCTCTAAGTCATGTCTGACTCTGCAACCCCATGGACTGCAGCACGCCAGACTTCTCTGTCTTTCACTATCTCTGGAGTTTGCTCAAACTCAGGTCCATTAAGTCACTGATGCCATCCAATTATCTCATCCTCTGTTACCCTCTTCTTTCCCTGCCCTCAATCTTTCACAGCATCAGGGTCTTTTCCAATGAGTCAGCTCTTCGCATCAGGTAGCCAAAGTATTGGAGCTTCAGTTTCAGCTTCAGTCCTTCCAATGAATATTCAGGGTCAGTTTCCTTTAGGATTGACTGGTTTGATGTCCTTGCAGTCCAAGGATTCTCAAGAGTCTTCTCCAGCACCATGATTTGAAAGCATCAATTATTTGGCTCTGAGCCTTCTTTATGGTCCAACTCTCACATCCATATATGCCTACTGGAAAGCCACTGCTTTGACCATAAAGACTTTTGTTGACAAAGTGATGTCTCTGCTTTTTAATACACTGTCTGGGTTTGTCACAGTTTTTCTTCCAAAGAGCAAGCGTCTTTTAGTCAACATCTGCATTGATTTTGAAGTCCAAGAAAATAAAATCTGTCACTTATTTGCTATGAAATGATGGGACCAGATGTTGTGATGCTAGTTTTTTCAATGTTGAGGTTTAAACCAGTTTTTCCACTTCCCTCTTTCACCTTCTTCAATAGGCTCTTTAGTTCCTCTTCACTTTCTGTCATTATGGTGGTATCATCTGCATATCTGAAGTTGTTGTGTATCAAGGGTATAAACTATCGACACCATTTGTGACTGATAATGTTAAGCATGACCACAAGACTAAAGTGGTATTTTTTTTTCAGCTCCCTCTACTGCAGTGATCCTTCCTCACCCTTGACCCCTGTTTGCATACTGTGTTCTCTAGAGGGAAGTCACTCTGCACAGACCACACCTCCTTGAGGGCAGAGTGTCCAACTACATTATCTTCTTCTAGGGAAATATGTTCTTTAACATTGTCTCTTTGATCATTCATTTATATTATTATAAGCATCAATATTATATTTTGGATTGGATGGAGGAGCCTGGTAGGCTGTAGCCCATGGGGTTGCTAAGAGTCAGGCACGACTGAGTGACTTCACTTTCACTTTTCACTTTCATGCACTGAAGAAGGAAATGGCAACCCACTACAATATTCTTGCCTGAAGAATCCCAGGGACAGAGGAGCCTAGTGGGCTGCTGTCTGTGTGGTCGCACAGATTTGGACACTACTGAAGCGACAGCAGCAGCAGCAATCAAGTATTACTTTACCTTATTGTTCAGATTCTGTTTGACTTGGCTCTTGGGAACTCTTTCAGCTGATTCCTGTATTCCTTTGTCATGTCTCCATCTGTTTGTGTATGTGTCTGTGTGTGCACATGTGCGTGTGGGTATGTATCTGTGTTTCAAGTGCTTGTTTAATTTCTGATGCTACAAGGACTGCAAACTCATCTTACATATGCCCTGCCCCCAGTGTATTCAGTCCAGGATTCTTGGTTACTTTTGTTGGAGAATGGAATTAAAATTCAAGATCAGGGTGTAACTTGTACTCATTCCTAAAGGAGCATCATTGCTTCTGGGCCCACTCAGCTAATGGAACAAGGGAATGTGTCAGTCGTGCCCAACTCTTTGCAACCCCATGGACTGTGGCCCACCAGCCTCCTCCATCCATGGAATTTTCCAGGCAAGTGTACTGGAGTGGGTTGCCATTTTCTTCTCCAGGGGATCTTCCCGACCCAGGGATCGAACACAGGTCTCCTGCATTGCAGGCAGATGCTTTGCCTCTGAGCCACCAGAGAAGCTCCATATATAAATACATATGTCTATACATATTTATATATTTAAACATCTATATCTGAATCAAGCTAATGTTTAATTTATACTGTTATCTCCAGCTTTAATGCATTACCATATGGATAACTCTAGCCCTCTTCTCTCTTTCATCTATGACCTCCTATTACAACAGTGAGAAAACTGGCCACAGGTATCTGCTATCCATTTATTTAATTGTCCAATTTTAGTGTGTGTATGTGTGTGCCCATGTGCGCATGCATACATACATGGTGTGTGTGTTTGTGCATGTGTGTGTATATTGGCTTCAGAGTGGCTAACCCACACACACATGGTGTGGGAAACACCTTTGACACATAGAGTGCAGTGCTGATTTGCAGTTCATGCTACTTTTTGATTTGAAGACTTCAGTCATTTAGAGAATTACCAGGGTCAGAACCCTTTTTCCTCACACTTTCAGTGAAGTTGTTCCATACATTCGTAATAAAATTAGACTGTTTTATCATAATCAGCATTTTGTCCTGGAAGTCCTCTAAGACCTAAATTATTTTTCAATTTGCATACATCGATGGTTAAGGTCCAGTAACCACAGTGAAGTTACTGTGGTACTGAGAGATGACACCCAAAGTCCTACTGATGTCTGCTTGGAAACTTTGATTTTTTATGCCTCAGAATCAGGAACCCAGAAAAGGAACCACCATGAGTAATGGCTCATATTAGTATCTTGGTTGATCAGGAGAAAGCAGAGCTATACAGTAAGTTGATAGATAAATAAATATGTTTGAGACCCAGGTGACCCATCTTAGTATGTTAGTATGTCTTTATCCATTTGAGATGTTATGGATAAGCGTAGAACCCAAGCCTTAGAAGAGCATGTTGACAGGGAATTACGAGCCCTTAGGAATGAAGGTCTGGCTCACACTTCAAGGTAAAGCCACCAGTAGCATTGCAAGTGCTATCTGAATATGGGGAGAATAGAGAATTTATAGTAGAAGAGGGAGAAAATGACACCATTTTTCCTCCTGAGATAGCTGCACTGGCAGAGGCTCTGCTGCAATCCCACCAACCTTCTTATTTAAGTGATCCCTGGGGCGGGGGCCGGGGGGGAAGCACCAGATCATATGGGGTCTGCTTTTCAAGCCTATATGGTGAAGTCCATTCAAGAGGGGCAATGACTGGACATAGAAATGCATACTCTAGATCTCATTAAATGATAAAATTGTTGCTCCAGGTACTGGAAGTGCTGTCAGGAGCAGCATTTTGCTGCTAGCACCTTTAGAGATAGTCTCAGTAGCAAAGAGCTAACTCACCTAAGGTTTTATCCTTCCTGAAGCAGCCTTTATCTAGTGACTCTGTAAAGTCATTGTGGAGGCCAGGCTATTTGGCCTGATGCTGGATGCTCTGATGGAAATTTCACACCAGTGCTGCTGCCAAATGACTGAGTCTTTATCAGACCTGGATCCCATCCCAGTTCAACTTTTGTCTTGCCCTTAAAGCTTCTTTTTCCTTCTTCCTTTCCTACATATCCATCCCTAACAAACACAATGTACTCCAAAAATCATCTTAGCATCTGTTTCCAGTGAACTCAACCTATGGTACACACATTTTCAAGCTCGAAATCCTAGTCTTTTCCCACAGGAGTAGTGAATACTTCATTAGCTAACATTATTGCCCCTGTATTATTTGTCTGGTTCAGTAGTTTCAACATGTTTTCATGTTCCGGACCTACAGGGAATTTTGTTGCCAAGGTCGGTATAGCCTCCGGATTTTCCTTACCAAGTTATACTGGAGTTATCATGTGGTTATTTAAAAATAATGTTTTGTCAACAACTGCATTTATTGCAGTTGTTTCTACAGCCATGGAAAGCATTTTGAAGTGGTCAGTTGCTCTCATAGAATCTAAAGTATAGAAGAGTTGTTAACAGTTCTGTCTCTGGAGGTGGGCAGACCATGATTCAATGCACCAGCAGATCTGAATGACTCCAACAGAGACTGTATAGCTCTCTAAGCCTAAAATATTTGCTACATAGCCCTTTAGAGAAAAAGGTTTTCTGACTCAGTATATACCAAATGTTTGTCTTGATGGGTGTTTATGCAATGTTGTTGTTGTTTTGTTGTTGTTGTTGTTTTTACTACTACAGACAACATTGCAATGAGCATCTCTGTGCAAATATCTTCCATTTTTGCACTTGTCCAATTATTTATTTAGAATATATTCATAGGACTGTGATTTCTAGTTCAAAGAACTTATATCTTCCCTCAGTTGATTTTAAATTGTTACCCATTTAAGAAGGAGAGACAATTTAGCTTGCTTTCATTTCAAAATATAGAACGATTAAAGGAAATAAACTCTCACTTCTAATTGACCTTGGTATGGACATTCCATGGCTTGATGAGGAATGCTGGTATCTTTAGGAAAAAGACTTTGGGATTTAGCCTGAAAACAATAATGTGCTTGTGGCTTTTAGGCTTGAATCTGGGAACATACATTTCAGCTGCTGGACAGACTGACCCTCAAGACCAGCTGAACTTGAAAAAAAGCATACTAACTATTGCTTTACTCTGTAACAAGGGGTGATGATCAGGTCATATGATAACTTGGTTCTAAATTGAGTGTGGTACATGAAGACATGAAGACAGAAGATGATGAGGTTAGAATCGTTGACTGTATGGCTTACATAAGGCCTGGGAGAATATTCAAGATTCTCATTTAAAGCAGGACTATTTTTTTTTTTTTTTTTTACTTAACATCAGAAATTGTCTTTACTTTTATTTGGGCTCTTGAATTAGACTTTTAATGTAAAATTCTTCCTAGGTGGTGATGGTGATAAAGAACCCATCTGCCAATGCAGGAGGCATAAAAGATTCGATCCCTAGGTCAGGAAGATGCCCTGGAGGAGGTCACAGCAACCCACTCCAGTATTCTTGCCTGGAGAATCCCATGGACAAAGGAGCCTGGCGGGCTACAATCCATAAGGTCACAAAGAGTTGGACCCAACTGAAACAACTTAGCATGCACACATTCCACTTTTAGAGATATTTTAAACTATTTTTAATGAAAGAACCTTTAAATTCTACAGTGTTTTATAATTTTCAAAAGTTTCATGCAGATAATTTCATGTAATCTCATAATAACCCTTTTTTAAAGAAATATACTTAAATAAGTACTTTTCTCTTGTGTATGTATACCACCTCTTCTTTATCCATTCATCTGTGATGTGCACTTTAGTTTGCTTCCATATCTTGGCTACCATAAATAATATTGTTATGAACATTAGGGTGCATGCACCTTTCTGAATTGGTGTTTTTGTTTTTTTTTCAGATATATTCCAGAGTGAAATTGTTGGATCGTATAATAGTTCAATTTTTAGTGTTTTGAGAAATTGTCATTCTGTTTTCAATGATTATACCAATTTACATTTCCACCAACAGTGTAAGAGGGTTCTCTTTTCTGCATATCTTCACCAACAATTATGTTCTTTTTGATGATAGTCATTCCGACCTATGTGCAGTGGTACCTAACTGTAGTTTTGATTCACATTTCTCTAATAATTATAATGATGAGCCTCTTTTCATGTGCCTGTTGGCCCTTTGTATGTCTCTGGAGACATGTCTATTTAAGACTTCTGCCCTTAAAAAAATTTTTTTTTTATTGAGCTATATGAGCTGTCTGTATATTTTGAATATTAACTCCTTATTGGTCATATCATTTGCAAAGATTTTTCTCTCATTCCATAGGCTGTCTTTTTGTTTTATTGATGATTTCCTTTGCTGTGCAAAAGTTTTAAATTTGATTAAATCCCATTTGTTTATTCTTTATTTTGCCTTAGAAGATTGATCTTAGAAAATATTGGTACATTTTATGTCTGAGAATGCTTTGCCTGTGTTCTCTTCTAGGAAGTTTATGGTGTCATTATCATGTCTTATATTTGGATCTTTAAACTATTTTGATTTTATCTGGGGGTTTCCTTGATAGCTCAGATGATAAAGAAACCACCTGCAATGTAGGAGACCTGGCTTTGATTCCTGGGTCAGGAAGATCTGCTGGAGAAGGGATAGGCTACCCACTCCAGTATTCTTGGGTTTCTTTGTAGCTCAGCTGGTAAAGAATCTGCCGGCAATATGGGAGACCTGGGTTCAATCCCTGGGTTGGGAAGGTCCCCTGGAGAAGGGAAAGGATCTTATTTTTATATACAGTGTTAGGGAATGTTCTAATTTCATTGATATACCTCTAGCTATCCAGGTTTACCAATATCACTTGCTGAAGAGACTGTTCTTTACTGTATATTTTTGCCTCCTTTGTTGTAGATTAACTAACCAAAGGTATATGCATGTCTGCTCAATTGCTAAGTTATGTCCAACTCTTTGCAACCTCATGAACTGTAGCCTGCCACGCTTCTCTGTCCATGGAATTTTCCACGCAAGAATACTGGAGTGGGTCGCCATTTCCTTTTCCAGGGGAACTTCCTGACCCAGGATTTGAACCTGAGTCTCCTGTGTCTCCTGCATTGGTAGGCAGATTTTTTACCACTGAACTACCTGGGATGGGGGCCCATAGATGTATAAATTGATTTAAGCATTTTATTTAATCTTAAAGAATCAATTAAACATACTTTCATGTTGCCTTGGAAAATAAGTTATATTTGATTTTAGAAGGAAAATTGTGAAAGTAAGCACTAATCTTGAACTAAACAGGATCTAGAAAAGTGCCTAGTGCTTATCAGTTGCTTAATTTTTAATGAACTAATCAATTAATATCAACTCAATATATTAACCTATCTTTGTAAAATATGCAGAACACTTATTAGTTCAGAAGTTAAATGGATATAGATAAAACATCAATATCAATATTATCATGTTTCACTTAAACACATTATTTGTAGCATTTTATGCTGGTAAGAATGGAATGAAAATATTCTTCAGTTCAGTTCAGTTTAGTTCAGTTGCTCAGTCGTGTCCAACTCTTTGTGACCCCATGAATTACAGCATGGCAGGAGTCCCTGTCCATCACCAACTCCCGGAATTCACTCAAACTCATGTCCAATCGAGTAGGTGATGCCATCCAGCCATCTCATCCTCTGTCATCCCCTTCTCCTCCTGCTCCCAATCCCTCCCAGCATCAGTCTTTTCCAGTGAGTCAACTCTTTTCATGATGTGGACAAAGTACTGGAGTTTCAGCTTTAGTATCATTCCATCCAAAGAACACCCAGGACTGATCTCCTTTAGAATGGACTGGTTGCATCTCCTTGCAGTAAAAGGGACTCTCAAGAGTCTTCTCCAACACCACAGTTCAAAAGCATCAATTCTTCGGTGCTCAGCTTTCTTCACAGTCAAACTCTCACATCCATACATGACTACTAGAAAAACCATAACCTTGACTAGACGGACCTTTGTTGCCAAAGTAATATCTCTGCTTTTGAATATGCTATCTAGGTTGGTCATAACTTTCCTTCCAAGGAGTAAGCGTCTTTTAATTTCATGGCTGCAATCAGCATCTGCAGTGATTTTGGAGCCCCAAAAAATAAAGTCTGATATTCTTACAGATGAGTAATTCTTATATGTGCTGCTTTTTATGAATCAACATTGACAATATTCTGTTTGGAACCACACAGAAATAACCATTAGCATGTATTCCCCAAGGAGAATTTAGGGGAAGGCAGAATAATGATTCTCTTTACTTGAGTTCTTTTTAGGATATTTAATTTTCTAAAACCATATAAAACGTGCTTCAAAATTAATGGATTTTTTTAGGAGCCTAAGGCTCTCTAAAATATTCATAAATTGAATTGTATAAGAGACTGATTCTATAAACACTGATAAAGAACAAAGGAGTGGTTGCTTAAGAGATTCAAAGAAGGCATATTTCAGTAACTGCTACTCAGTGATTTGCATGAAATAAAATTAGTCTTATTTTAAAACAACAGGAAGTAAAATGATAGATAATAAGGTAAGGCTGATTTAAAAGTAAGACAGCATGACTGATAAAATAGCTAGCTGATAAAATATTGAAAGAAAATGCCCAGCTTTTTATGAATTATTAACCTAGTTCTTTATAATCTTGTTAATATTTTGGGAAGAAAGGTTGGGTAGGTATCAAACCTTGAATTTTGGAGTCAACAGCTTGGTCAAAGAGTGAAACTGTCTTGCCTCAGGATGTGATTTCTTAGCTTAGGAAGTTTGTAATGCAAATGAAAGTTCTATTTTTTTAAGTAGCAGAGATTTTTGTTATGAAATATGTTATAGTGTTTTAAAAACCAATATTTTCATATTTATTTTATAATTCCCAAATCACTAGTTTTCTTACTGGATGATTGAAATACATCAAGAAATACATTAAGGAATAGTCTGTGCCATTTATATAAACTTGATTAAGAGTTCCTCATAGAATACGGACTATACTGAGAATCATGTGTACCTTGGGTGCTTTTAACTTCAAAAGGAGAGAAAAAATAAATAAAAAGACTGTTACTTACACGTCTAAAGTATGGACTAGGACCCAGAGGGGAGGGGACCTACAGGAGAAAAAGGTCCCTGACCTCTCTGGGGAAATGAGATATTTTCCACTATTCAGAATCCTGGGTCCTGTTCAATACTCAGAAGAGATTTACCCAAAATCTTGTTATCTGACATAAAAAGCTTTCTCCTTGCTTTTGTGAATTTATAGTTAAAAATACTCCTAGAAGGTGTGTGTGTGTGTGTGTGTGTGTGTGTGAGCGCGTGCATCTGTGTGTGTGTCCTTGGTTCTGCCCCAATAATCAGAACTTGGATATATATCAGCAAAATTCTCTGTAGCATACTTGTGCCCAAATTTAGCTTAAAATCTAGTGAGAATCATTTATATCTTTGGCTCCTGAATTTGACTGAAGATGGTTATAATTAATTATAGCTGAGAAGTGAGAATGATGTATGTGTGTATAAATTTGAAGTCCATTACAAGACAAAAGCACACATAATACTGAGATTTCAGCCATGAAAAATAAATGACCAGGATCCAGTGTACCAACTGTTATACTTTATATTAAATGAGTAAATACAATTAGTCCACACCTTACTTGCAGCAATCTTAAATAAAATCCTACTTGACTATTTATCTTTGCATGCTACAATTTTACTTTGACATTATCCATTCTCAGGGGTTTCTGCAATTTATTCCTCTGAATGGCTTAAGAGATTAATCAAGGTACAGGCAAAGTTGTCTTGTTCAATGTCCCCACCCTGCCCTCCTCTTCAGATATATCACCTTTAAGAGACAATGTAATTGGAATCTCTGTTGGAGGTTTAGTCTGGAGCTTTATGAGCCAGTTTGATATCCAATAGCCGGGAGTGGCCATCAAGCATTTGAAATGTGTCTAGTCTTGAATGTCCTGTAAATGTAAATTGTACTCCATATTTCAGTAACTTTGTATTTATTTCATGTTGAAGTGGTAATATTTGTAATATAGTATTAAATAAAACATTATGTAAATTAATGTCACCTGTATATTTTTATTCTTTTCAATGTGACCACTAGAAAATTTTAAGTTATGTGTGCATCTTATTTTATATTTTTAATAGATAGTGTTGGTCTAGCCTCAGCCATTTAATTTCAAGCCAGAAGTAGTTTACTATGTTTGCCTCCAAGTCAGAGAAGCTTTCTTAAATAAAGAGGGGGGGAAAATGTCAGGAGGAGATGCAGCAGGAGATGCTAGAAAAAACAAAGTTATGGTATCAAAGTGACCAAGGTTTAAATCTTGACTCCACCACTTTCTGCTTGGCAACTGTGAGCAAATTACCTCATCTCAGGGACACTTGATTTTCCATCTCTGAAACTAGGACATGGCATCTCTTGCTGGGTCCTTAAAAATATTCAGTGAGACAATTTGCATGAAGTATTTAGTGCATGCATGTTTAATAAAGGGTAAAGCTAAGGAAAAATCTATGCCAACAGAAGACTCATTGGAAGACAGGCTACATCCATATCTCCATTTTATAAGAAAAAACTCCGATTTTCCTTAGTAATAAGGATCAGTCACTCCAAGTAGTACAGTTACTCCACTCATTGCTTATTGATTCATCAGCAGGAAAAACCAAAATTTGCTAAGTGGCAGCCTCGTCATCTGGTTAATAGAATAATTTTATTTTGTCACCTGTTGGAAGTATTCGTCCACTCTGGCCAAATCTGTATATTTATAAGGAAATTTTTTCTAATGGTTCACTGTGGCCATAGTTAGAATAACATTCACCATTTTCATGCCTTGATCCCTGGATCCATGGGTTCTGGAAGTAGGAGAAAGATTGCTGTATATTTATCAGAGATTCAGAGACTATAACACCCTAGAAGATACAAGCTCAAAGCCTTGAAGTGTTTTCATTCTGTGTTGTTTTCAGTGCATCTTTAAAATACTGTCTTCTAATCTGTCAAGCCAGCTGTTTCATGATGGTGGGAAATGTTGTAAGAGCAATGAATTGCATTATGCTTTAATCTACTTGTTGTTGTTGATTAGTTGCTAAAGTGGCAACTCTTTCACAACCCCAAGGACTGTAGCCCGCCAGGCTCCCTCTGTCCATGGGATTTACCAGACAAGAATACTGGAGTGGGTTATCATTTCCTTCTCCAGGGGATCTTCCCTACCCAAGGATCTAACCAACATCTCCTGCTTTGGGAGGCAGATTCTTTACCACTGAGCTACCAGGGAAGCCCGTTTGATCTATTAGTTCACATTATTTTCTATAATGTGAACTCCCTAGTCAGAAGCAACACTAAGTGGTATGCATAGTAATGTCATCAGATGGGGGTTTTGGTAGAATCATTGTATTCAGGAAACAAAATATATAATAAAAATAAATGCCAGTTTCAATGAGAATAAAGTACTGTCTCTTTCATGGGGATTCTCCAGGCAAGAATACTGGAGTGCGTCTCATGCCCTCCTCCAGGGGATTTTCCCAACCCAGGGATTGAACCCATGTCTCCTGCACTGCAGGCAGATTCTTTGCCATCGAGCAATCAGGGAAGCTCATAATGGAAATAGTCTAATGTAACCAATTAACCACTTAGTGGCTGGTTGGTGTCCCTGGATAATTGTAGACTCTTGTTAATTTGTGCCATTGGTAGTTGGGTTCCCATCAGTAGCTATAGCCATATTAGCCTTGATGAAGTGAAATCCAAGTTTCTGGGCTCATATATGAACTTAAACCCTGCCACCATGGCCAGCTGGGACAGGAGGCCTGGGAAGAGATGGTAACTAACATTCATTAAATCTTTTATTTTATGTACCTGATTATTGATACTATTGAGAGTCTCTCTTATGTGAGGTTATTACTCATAATGAGCATTGGCATACTGCTTCCTATATCCATTGTCACTAGTTTTCCCATTGTCTTCCAGCACAATATTTGAGCACCCAAATATACCATTAGTCACTGTTCACAAATTAGTAGTTCCATATCTTTGGCCATCTCTCCTTAAAGGAAAAATTCATTGTCCTCTGGGTTAAACACTTTTTGTTATAAATCAACTCAAGTATCCTAAGTTTGAGGAATTTCTTCAGTAAATCATGTACATTCCAACATCTCAGCTTGATTCAATACAGATCACATCTCAGTTCAGTTTTCAAACATATAAGACAGTTTTTAGACCTCCACCACACTGTTTCAGCTTATTTAAACCAGAAATTTTGGAAGATAATACCCAAGTGGAACAGTTCATTTCATTTCAGTTCAGTTACTCAGTCATGTCTGACTCTTTGCAACCCCATGGACTGCAGCATGCCAGGCCTCCCTGTCCATTACCAACTCCTGGAGCTTGCTCAAACTCATTTCCATTGAGTCAGTGATGCCATCCAACCATTTCATCCTCTGTCATCCCCTTCTCCTTCCATTCTGACCCAAAATCCTCATAATTCACTTTCATATGTATTCCAGTTCTGATGAAGCAAATTAGCAAAATCTTATAATTCTATTAAGTTCCAGCCTTTTCTCAGGGCTCACATTCCAATCCATGCTCCTGGGGCCTATCGATACTAAATCTGATTATAAACCTAGGTGTCATGAGATATTATGTAGATATGTCTTGAGCAGTAGTGAAGTGAGGTGAAAGGCACTCAGTCATGTCCAACTCTTTGTGACCTCATGGTCTACACAGTCCATGGAATTCTCCAGGCCAGAATACTGGAGCGGGTAGCCTTTCCCTTCTCCAGGGGAGCTTCCCAACTCAGGAATTGAAATCAGGTCTTCCACATTGCAGGTGGATTCTTTACCAGCTGAGCCACAAGGGAAGACCAAGAATACTGGAGTGGATAACCTATTCCTTCTGTAGAGGATCTTCCTGACCCAGGAATCTGTCTTGAGCAGGATCTCTGTTAATTCACAAGGCAACTATTCCAAGAAAACCTGTTATAAGTTCTTCAGGAAAAGTAAAAAGAATCCATTCATGGGGAAGACTGAGCTGTTTCTACTGGTAACTGAGATTTGGCAGAGCTTCGAAGTGTTCCGTCTCATCTGAGTTCCACTGTATTTTCATTACAATTTCCAGTGTTCCACTCCTTCACAGACTATCCTAATATTGACATTAAAAAAAGAACCTACAATGCTTATTTGTCTTGATTTTCAGATTTTTAAGTCTTAACACTGAGACTAGAAGAGATACAGGTTACTTTCAGGGCAGAATAGAAGTGTTCTAGTTTATTATTCAAATTTTTATTGGGAATTTGAAGTCCTAAGCTCCACATTTTTCACCCTATATCAGTTTAGAAGCAGTTACACACACCCATAATTATTATACTGTTTATTTCCACTAAATTGTTATTTGGCTCTGTGGTAACAATTAGTTGATTGCCCACAGCCTTGCCTTCTGAAAACATTTTACTCCAAGTGGCTAAAGATCTTAATTTTAGTAACTCTTGCCAAGAAGACATAATAAATACTAGGTATGTCCTATTTATCCCCAGCAGTGGTCTCATTAGCCCAGCTTAATCTTTTCAGATGGATAATCCAACTATACATTTCTATTCTTAAGTGTCTCTTTCCGTGGAGCCACTGTTGATACCAAAATCTTTATCTCTGAATCTCTAGACATAGACTAAGAGTAGAGTATTATGAGATTAAAGAACTGATTTTAGATATTAGGTCTGTGGCAATAGCTGGAGAAATAAAGGTCAGAAAGTAAGAGAGAATTATAGGAATTATCATGAATTGCTCCTCTGAAGGACCAGCACAGCTGAACAAGTCAGAGCTTTTGGTGAAATCTGAAAACCCAACCAAAATCCAGCAGTTAAAATAGATCTATGAAGGTTAGCTTATGGGGACAGTGACAGGAAGGTGTGCTGTTACATAATTACCACCTCTGTTGTTCTGCAGTTGTTCATCTGATAGAGAGCTGATAGAAGTTAGGTCTGTAATCTGAGAAATAATCAAGATACAAATCAGGGGACATCAAAGACAAGTTGGATAAGCTGATCTATACTTGTTTGTAAGCACATCTGCTCAAGAGAGCCTTCTGATATTAATGACAATTGTTGTATTTTTTTTCTTCCAACTCGCATGTATCTTTCTCTTTTTTTTTTAAACTCTAACCTGGTATCATACAAAGGTGGGCATTCTATGATACACAGCTCTAGCTTGGCTAAGTTCTCACCTTAACCAAGTTAGCCTGGAAACATCCAGCATGCATATAATAATGTTTAGTTAAGGAGATCAACCCTGGGATTTCTTTGGAAGGAATGATGCTAAAGCTGAAGCTCCAGTACTTTGGACACCTCATGAGAAGAGCTGACTCATTGGAAAAGACTGTGATGCTGGGAGAGATTGGGGACAGGAGGAGAAGGGGATGACCCAGTGAGATGGCTGGATGGCATTACGGACTCAATGGACGTGGGTCTGGGTGAACTCTGGGAAATGGTGATGGACCGGGAGGCCTGGCATTCTGTGATTCATGGGGTTGCAAAGAGTTGGACACGACTGAGTGACTGAACTGAACTGAACTGAAGTAACTAGTCACTATTTACCTTGATAGGCCCTGTAGGCACTGCTCAGTTCAAAGTAAAGCTTTCTGTGAATTATATCTGACTTCTTGTATGCCAGTCACTATTTCTCTTTCTGAATTCTGAACTGTATCTTAGAATCTATTGATTACAATTTTATTCTCCTGGAGATCAACATTCCAGAGACTTCTGACCTCCTACTGAAAAATAGATTGGTTTCTATATGTTTTGATTCAACTGAGCGAAGCTGTTTTTTCCTGGATTCTGATGTCTTGATCTTTGTTTGTCTGTTTATTTATTTTGTTTAATCTTTGTGATTGAATAGCTTCCAGGTCAGTAGTTTCCTAAGGAAAGGTATGTGGGGACAGGGGAAAGGGGAGGAAGAGGAAATGGAAATGGAGAGGGAGAAGAGAGATTGTATATGTCTGATATTTCTCTTTACTGTGTTGTCACACTTAATCTGGAGATTTGCTGGATATACAATATTAGATTCAAAGTAACTTTTATCATAATGTTATTAAATGCTTGTATCTTAAGTTTTCTCTCACTAATAAGCCTATTGAGATTCCTAATGGCATTTTATTTTCTCCTATTTTAGTTTTCCGGAAATCTTTATGATCTTTTTACTTTTTGAATTCCAAAAGTTAGTCAGGTATCACTTTGGATCCCTTTTTGTTCATGTATGGAATAGTCAGCCTACTACTTATTCAATCTGCAAGTTAATCAATGATTTCTTTACATTTCTCTCATTAGTATTTTAAATAAGAAATCCAGATTAAACTTAAAAAAAATTCTTAAAATGAAACAGACTCAATATTCATTCAAACCTACTTTTCATTGTTGGTTGCTGTGGAGACCATGATCAGCATGATTTTAATGTTCACAGGGATTACTGTTAAGTGCTTCCTATCCTACACCATGTTTCTTACAATTTGCGCAGGTTCATCCTTTTTATGAATGAGTCTAGCCTCATTCAAATTGTACTAGTATAAGAAGGTTCAGTGCATATCTCTCGTCTTTTGGGGAAACTTCTGAATGTTCTATTTATTTTCTCTTTTTCTCAGTATTCTTGAACCCCACACTCTAGCAATTTTATATACATAGTAGTAGGCAACTGAACTGAACTGAAGCAGAAGGCATTATAGTATTTTAGGTAATATTTCTTGAATCTAGGATAGTTCAGTTATTCTGAATATACTTAAGTAAATATTTCAGAAAGTTTTAAGGTAGATTATGGGGTTGTTGTTGTTTGTTTGTTTTTTTTTCATTTTATCAAAGACTTTTTTAGGGCAATTGTAGGTTTATAATAGGAATGAAAGTACAGAGATTTACCATATTCTCCCTGGCCCAGCACATGCATACACTCATCCATTACCACCAGAATTGCACAGCAATCAGAATCCAACAACACGTTAAAAAGATCATACACCATGACCAAGTGGGCTTTATCCCAGGGATGCAAGGATTCTTCAATATCCACAAATCAATCAATGTAATTCACCACATTAACAAATTGAAAAATAAAAACCATATGATTATCTCAATAGATGCAGAGAAGGCCTTTGACAAAATTCAACATCCATTTATGATAAAAACTCTCCAGAAAGCAGGAATAGAAGGGAACATACCTCAACATAATAAAAGCTATATATGACAAACCCACAGCAAACATTATCCTCAATGGTGAAAAATGGAAAGCATTTCCCCTAAAGTCAGGAACAAGACAAAGCGGTGTCCCACTTTCACTGCTACTATTCAACATAGTTCTGGAAGTTTTGGCCACAGCAATCAGAGCAGAAAAAGAAATAAAAGGAATCCAAATTGGAAAAGAAGAAGTAAAACTCTTACTGTTTGCAGATGACATGATCGTCTACATGGAAAACCCTAAAGACTCCACCAGAAAATTACCTAGAGCTCATCAATGAATATAGTAAAGTTGCAGGATATAAAATCAACACACAGAAATCCCTTGCATTCCTTATACACTATTAATGAGAAAGTAGAAAAAGAAATTAAGGAAACAAGTTCCATTCACCATTGCAACGAAAAGAATAAAATACTTAGGAATATATCTACCTAAAGAAACTAAAGACCTATATATAGAAAACTATAAAACACTGATGAAAGAAATCAAAGAGGACACTAATAGATGGAGAAATATACCATGTTCATGGATCAGAAGAATCAATATAGTGAAAATGAGTATACTACCCAAAGCAATGTACAAATTCAATGCAATCCCTATCAAGCTACCAGCCATATTGTTCACAGAACTAGAACAAATAATTTCAAGATTTGTATGGAAATACAAAAAACCTCCAACAGCCAAAGCAATCTTGAGAAAGAACAATGGAACTGGAGGAATCAACTTGCCTGACTTCAGGCTCTACTACAAAGCCACAGTCATCAAGACAGTATGGTACTGGCACAAAGACAGACATATAGATCAATGGAACAAAATAGAAAGCCCAGAGATAAATCCACATACATATGGACACCTTATCTTTGACAAAGGAGGCAAGAATATACAATGGAGTAAAGACAATCTCTTTAACAAGTGGTGCTGGGAAAACTGGTCAACCACTTGTAAAAGAATGAAACTAGATCACTTTGTGACACCACACACAAAAATAAACTCAAAATGGATTAAAGATCTAAACGTAAGACCAGAAAC
The DNA here is from genome assembly GCF_001704415.2 of Capra hircus. Classification (NCBI taxonomy): domain Eukaryota; kingdom Metazoa; phylum Chordata; class Mammalia; order Artiodactyla; family Bovidae; genus Capra; species Capra hircus. Next base: position 22,725,767 of record NC_030833.1, on the reverse strand, counting down.
TATAAAACTCCTAGAGGAGAACTTAGGCAAAACACTCTCCGACATAAATCACAGCAGGATCCTCTATGATCCACCTCCCAGAATACTGGAAATAAAAGCAAAAATAAACAAATGGGACCTAATTAAAATTAAAAGCTTCTACACAACAAAGGAAAATATAAGCAAGGTGAAAAGACTGCCTTCTGAATGGGAGAAAATAGTAGCAAATGAAGCAACTGACAAACAACTAATCTCAAAAATATACAAGCAACTTATGCAGCTCAATTCCAGAAAAATAAATGACCCAATCAACAAATGGGCCAAAGAATTAAATAGGCATTTCTCCAAAGAAGACATACAGTTGGCTAACAAACACATGATAAGATGCTCAACGTCACTCATTATTAGAGAAATGCAAATCAAGACCACAATGAGGTACCACTTCACACCAGTCAGCATGGCTGCAATTCAAAAATCTGCAAGCAATAAATGCTGGAGAGGGTGTGGAGAAAAGGGAACCCTCTCACACTGTTGGTGGGAATGCAAACTAGTACAGCCACTATGGAGAACAGTGTGGAGATTCCTTAAAAAATTGTAAATAGAACTGCCTTATGACCCATCAATCCCACTGCTGGGCATACACACCAAGGAAGCCAGAATAGAAAGAGACAAGTGTACTCCAATGTTCATCGCAGCACTGTTTATAATAGCCAGGACAGGGAAACAACCTAGATGTCCATCAGCAGATGAATGGATAAGAAAGCTATGGTACATATACACAATGGAGTATTACTCAGCCATTAAAAAGAATACATTTGAATCAGTTCTAATGAAATGGATGAAACTGGAGCCGATTATACAGAGTGAAGTAAGCCAGAAAGAAAAACACCAATACAGTATACTAACACATATATATGGAATTTAGAAAGATGGCAATGATGACCCTGTATGCGAGACAGCAAAAGAGACACAGATGTGTAGAATGGACTTTTGGATTCTGAGGGAGAGGGAGAGGGTGGGATGATTTGGGAGAATGGCATTCAAACATGTATACTATCATGTAAGAAACGAATCGCTGGTCTATGTTCGATGCAGGATACAGGATGCTTGGGGCTAGTGCACAGGGATGATCCAGAGAGATGATATGGGGTGGGAGGTGGGAGGGGAGTTCATGTTTGGGAACTTATGTACACCCATGGACGACTCATGTCAATGTATGGCAAAACCAATACAGTATTGTAAAGTAAAATAAAGTAAAAATAAAAATTAAAACAATAACAACAACAACAAGAATGAAGTTAAGTTGACATCACAATCATGGAAATTCTTAGTTTAGCTTAGGACTCCCTCTTGGCTTTGCACATTCTATAGGTTTGTAAAAATGACATATATCTGTCATTAAATATCATACAGAATATTTTCACTGCACTTAAAATCCTCTATTAACCTGCTTATTCATCCCCAAGTCCCAGTCATGGATCTTTGGCAGGCTCTGATCTCTTTATTGTCTCCATAGTTCTGCCTTTTACAGAATGTTATATGCTTGGAATCATATTGTATGAAGCCTTCTCAGACTGGCTTATTTCACCTGGTAGTATGCATTTAGGTTTCCCAGGTGGTGCAGTGGTAAAGAATCCACCTGCCAATGCAGGAGACGCATAAGATGCGGGTTCTATTCCTGGGTCAGGAAGATACCCTGGAGAAGGAAATGATAACCCATTCCAGTATTCTTGCCTAGAAAATCGCGCAGATAGAGGAGCCTGGCAGGCTATAGTCCATGAGATCGCAAAAGAGTCAGACACGACTGAACATTCACACACAATATGCATTTAAGTTTCCCTCATATATTTTAATGGCTTGATAGCTCATTTCTTTTAGCAGTGAATAGTTTTGCATTGCCTTTGTGTAACAGTTTATTTACCCATTTATCTAGTGAAGAACATTTTGGTTTCCTCTATGTTTTGGCGATTATCATTAAAGCTTCCATAAACATCCCTGTTCAAGTTTTTGTGGGGTCATAAGTTTTCAGCTGTGCTCTTTGGCATTTACCCCCAAAGAGCACAGTTGCAGGATTGTATGATGGGAATATATTCAGTTTTATACATAATCACCAAACTGCTTTCCAAAGTGGCTATATCATTTCGTATTCCCACCAGCAATGTATGAGAGTTCCCACTGCTCCCCAATCTGGCCTGAATTTGATGTTATTAATTTTTTTCCTTTCTAACAACATCTTACTCTTTTTCTCTGTATTTACCTGGTGACATGTGATGTGGAACTTAGTTTTATATGCTTATTTGGCATCTGGATATCTTCTTTGGTGGGGTACTTGTTAAAGTCTTTGTGCCACTGATCAATTTGGTTGTTTGTGTTCCTATTTTTGAGTTTGTCTTTTGCAAATATTTTCTCCCAGTCTACATCTTGCCTTCTCATTCTCTTGATAAGTGCCTTTTGAAGAACAGAAGTGTTGAATTTTGGTGAAGTCCAGCTTATCATTTATTTCTGTCATGGATCATGTCTTTCCTATTGTGTTTAAAAAATGTATCAGCATACTCAAGGTCATCCAGGTTTTCTTCTTTGTTCTATGAGTTTTAAATTTTTGCATTTTACATTTAGGATTGTATTCAGGTATTTGTTTCTCACCAGTGTCTAGTCTGCTAATGAGCCTGTCAAGAACTCTTCATTTCTGTTACAATATTTTTGATCTCCAGCATTTCTTTTTAATTATTTCTTAGGATTTCCATCTTCCCATTTACATTATCCATCTGTTTTCACATGTTGTCTACTTTTCCTGTGAACACCTTTAGCATACATATCATAGTTTTTATAAATTACTGCTCTGATAATTCAAATATACCTGTTACATCTGCCTCTGATTGTGGTGTTCATTTAGTCTCTTAAAAATTTGTTCATTTTTCCTTTTAGTATGCTTTGTGCTTACTATTTTATTCAAAGGCAGACATAATGTTTTAGGTTAAAGGAACTGTAATAGTCTTCAGTAGTGTTGTATAGTGGGGAGGTGAACCATTCTATGTCCCATGATTAAGTCTCAGGCTTTTGGAGACCTTATGCCCCTAGTCTGTGAACACCACCTGTGATCTTCTTAGTATCCCCTCATTGCTCTTAAGTAGGGATAGCTGGAGAGACTGGATTGTGTATTTCCCTACCCTATGTGGAAGGCTCAAGAGCTTAGCGTTGGATAGTTCTCTTCCCTCAGGTGAAAAATCAGAGCTGACTATAGTTGGATATCTGCCCCCTACCTTAGTCTGATAAAAACCCCAGCAGACTAGGTTATAGTAAAATAGTTTCTCCTAAGACCAAGTCTCGGTAAGGAGAAAAGAAATGCTCTGAGGTATTTCAAAGTGGTTCCTTTCTTTCCTCCTCTCCCTGCTGGAAGTGAGAGGAGATTTTTATCTGATATTCACTGTGAGTACCTATTAGAACTCTTAGAGAAAAACTCACAAAAGTGTAAAACCCCTTTTATTAGTAGATTCTCTTGGAACTTTTAACTGTGACTTGTTCCTGCTGAGCCTCCAGCAATTTGTTTTACTCAACATTCAATTTCCTCACCCTGCCTCTAATTCTTGCAGAAGTTTCTGCTCCTGAGTTTCTGTGCCAGGGAGTTATGATTCTCTCTATTTGCCTGTCAAACACGGAAGCAGCAGACCCCTTCCCTGCCAGATCTAAGAAAACTTGTTGATTTTTCCATTTGTTGAGCTTTTTGCATGTTTTTAGCAGAAAGTGGCAATTTTTAAGTTTGCTAGAGTCTATACGAGAAGCCAGAAGTTCATGTACCTTAGTTCTTTCATTTTTATAAAATGTTGAAGTTTTTTTCAAAGATTTTCCAATTGGAATGATATATAGCAATTTCATTTCTAGTTAAAAAATTACTTCTAGCTCCTAACTTTTTAATTCAAAAAAAATAACCATTTTTAATGACTTGGAAATATCCTTTGTAGAGAAAGCAAACAGGTTTTTTTAATGCTAATAAAGGTCTTATTAGAAAATTAAATTCTCACTTGCTCATGATGAATGTAATAAATTTTGCTCCAATGAAAAGAAGCTTAAATCAATTTTGGTATTCTCATTGAGCTGCAAACATTGTTATTTTTCCTTCAGCGTAATATGGATACCATATGCCATGTCTAAATGTGCAAAAGGCATTTACTTCCATTATTAGGTTTTTCTGAACCAGATGAGACTTTTAAGTGACTATGTTATACCTTATAAATACATTTTAATTTAAACGTATTTTAAAATATAGCTTTAATCTCCTTACTAGCTGACCAAAGTGGTTTAATTTCTAAAGTAATAAAATATTTTAAGAATCTTTTTAGATGCTCTTAGAGTCTTTAAATAGTCTACTTGTATTATGTTTAAGCTTATTTAATTATACTGTAAGCTTGTGAAGTTTCAGAGTAGCTGAGAATAGCATATGGTTATAAATTTTCCAGGCCTCATTTCTAGGCTCATTATCAATTGATTTCATAAACAGATTGGTTTCCAGAGGAAAAACCTTTAAGAGACCAAACAGGGAAAAGCTAATATATACAAACATCTGAAAGTTAAGGGACAGAAAGGTAAATTTAATCATATGTAACTACCCTGGGGGTGTGTGGAGTGGAGCAACAGAGTAAAATAAATCTGCTGAGGTTTTATATAAGCTTTTTCATTTTCATTTTTAAGGTAAACTGTCAATGACTTCATTTGAAGAACTGGGTAGTATACTATTGAAAAAGAAGATAATTATTTTCTGGGTACATACTATATAAATAAAGCATCAAATTTATTGTTTTATCTTATCCTAAGGAAAAGTAAACTGATTAATTCCCTCAAAGTCTGTGCTGAGCAAGGATGTGAGCAGTTCCACCTGGGGAAATAAATCTCTCATCTGAGCATCTTTCAGAAAAGAAAACAACTGACTTCTGTGAAATAAAAACATCCCAAATATAAATATTCCATTAGAAAAGACAGCAAAGGCAATATCAATAAGGTGAGAATGATGAATGATTAGTATTAACATAGATACTGGTTTAGACTTAGAATGAGTAAAATGAGTAAAAGTCAGGTGAATAATAATGTTGTTCAGTCACTAAGTTGTGTCCGACTCTTTGCAACCCTATGGACTGCATCACACCAGGCTCCCCTATCCTTCACTATCTCCCAGAGTTTACTCAGATTCATGACCATTGAGTTGGTGATACTGTCTAATTGTCTCTTCATCTGCTGCCACCTTCTCCTTTTGCTCTCAATCTTTCCCAGCATCAGGGTCTTTTCCAATGAGTCAGCTTTTTGTATCAGGGAGCCAAATATTGGAGCTTATTTCAACAACAGTTCTTCCACTGTATATTCCGAGTTGATTTCCTTTAGGATTGACTGGTTTGACCTCCTTACAGTCAAAGGGACTCTCAAGAGACTTCCAGCATCACAATTCAAAAGTATTAGTTCTTCAGTGATCAGCATTCTTTATGGTTCAACTCTCACATCCATATATGCTGGAAAAACCATAGCTTTGACTCTATGGACTTTTGTCATCAAAGTGATGTCTCTGCTTTTTTAATAAACTGTTTGTTATAGCCTTCCTTCCAAGGAGCAAGCATCTTTTAACTTCATGGTTGCAGTCACTGTCTGCACTGATTTTGGAGCCCAAGAAAATAAAGTCTGCCACCATCTTCACTTTTTGCCTCTGTTTGCCATGAAGTGATGGGACTGGATGCCATGTCTTTTGAATGTTGAGTTCTAAACCAGTTTTTTCACTCTCCTCTTTCACTGTCATCAAGAGGCTCTTTATTTCTTCTTCACTTTCTGCCATTAGAGTAGTATCATCTGCATATCTGAAGTTGATATTTCTCCTGGCAATCTTGATTCCAGCTTGTGATTTATTGAGTCTGGCATTTCACATTGATGTGCTCTGTATATAAGTTAAATAAACAGGGTGTCAGTATACAGCCTTGATGTACTCCTTTCCTAATTTTGAACCAGTCCATTGTTCCATGTCTGGTTCCATTGCTTCTTGGTCCATATAGGTTTCTCAGGAGACAGGTAAGGTGGTCTGGTATTCTTATTACTTTAAGAATTTTCCAGTTTGCTATGCTCCACAAAATCAAAGGCTTTAGGATAGTCAATGAAGCAGAAGTAGATGTGTTTCTGGAACTCCTTGCTATCTCCATGACCCAACAGGTGTTGGCAATTTGATCTCTGGTTCCTCTACCTCTTTGAAATTCATCTTGTACATCTGGATATGTTTTTGTACTGCTGAAACCTAGTTTGAAGGATTTTGAGCACAACCTTGCTAACATGTGAAATGAGTGCAATTGTATGGTGGTTTGAACATTCTTTGGAATTGCCCTTCTTTGGGACTGGAATGAAAACTGATCTTTTGTAGTCTTGTGACCATTGTTCAGTTTTCCGAATTTGATGATGTATTGAGTGCAATACTTAAACAGCATCTTCTTTTAGAATTTTGAATAGCTCAGTTGGAATTCCATCAGCTCCACTAGCTTTGTTTATAGTAATTTTTCTTAAGTTTCACTTGACTTCATACTCCAGGATGCCCAACTCTAGGTAAGTGCCCACACCATTGTGGTTATCTGGTCATTAAGGCCTTTGTTGTATAGTTCTGTGTATTCTTGCCACCTCTTCTTAATCTCTTCTGCTAGGTCCATACTATTTCTGTCCTTTATCATGCTCATCCTAGCATGAACTGTTCCCTTGATATCTCCAATTTTCTTGAGAAGATTTCTAGTCTTTCCTATTCTATTGTTTTCCTCTATTTCTATTCATTGTTCATTTAAGAAGGCCTTCATAGCCCTCCTTGCTATTCTCTGGAACTCTGTATTCAGTTGGGTATTTATTTCACTGTCTCCCTTGCCTTTCACTTCTCTTCTTTCCTATTTGTAAAGCCTCCTCAGACCACTGCTTTGCCTTCTTGGATTTCTTTTTCTTTGAGATTTTTTTTGTCACTGCTTCCTGTACTGTGTTATGAACCCTAAGTAGCACTTGAAATGTGATAGTGGCTATTCTATGTGTTTTATACAAACTAATTTATTTAGTCCTTATAATAGTTCAATGATGTAGAGTCTGTTATGTTTCAAAAGCAAACAAACAAAAGTAAAAGAAGTTGGGAAACTGAATTTAAGTGGCCTGCTCAGATAGTGCTCAGCCTTGGGGCAAAGAAACAAGATGTACAATCAGGCATGTGAACTATTAACCATCATAGGATACTTTTAACTGTGTTATGGAGTAGGTGTCAAGTAGTTTGATAAAATTATAATTTGCATTTAAAGTTTCATTTTCTACTTTGTTCATAACCAAGTCACACTTGATAGATTAGCTCAGTGATTCTGTTTTTGTTATAGCATAGTAGTTACCTGTGCATAGTATTTATTACCAGTCACATATGTAGCCAGAAGAGTAAATATCCTATTTCAATATATTTTTAAAAATTGCCCTGGAAAGTGAGAAGAGTATTTTTCCACAAATTATTTTTGTGTAATGATCTGTGTTAGTCGCTCAGTTGTGTCCAGTTCTTCATGGTCCCATGGGCTCTAGCCCAACAGACTCCTCTGTCCATGGGATTCTCCAGGCAAAAATAATGGAGTGGGTTGCCATTCTTTTCCCCAAGGGATCTTCCCAACCCAGGGATCAAACCCAGGTCTCCTGCACTGCAGGTAGATTCTTTACCATCTGAGTCATCAGAGAGAATTATCTGGGTATCTCTAATCTTGGCATCTTGAGATGCTGTTTATGAGATAGAATTGCTGAATTAGACAGAGTAGTTGTTCAGTCACTCAGTGCTGTCTGATTCTTTGTGACCCCATGGACTTCAGCCTGCCAGCCTTCCCTGTCCTTCACTATCTCTTGAAGTTTGCTCAATCTCATGTCCATAGAGTCAATGATGCCATCCACATATCTTATCTTCTGTTTACCCCTTCTCCTCCTGCCATCAATATTTCCCAGCATCAGGGTCTTTTCAAATGTGTTGGGTTCTTTGCATCAGGTGGCTGAAGTACTGGGGAGGGTAATCCTTAGTTACAAATAGGCTGTATGTAAGACCTCAGGAAAACTAGGAGGACCCTTCTCAGCTGTCACCAAAATATTCTTAGGTGCTTTTCTTGGAATATACTTTAATAATAATTTTAATAATAATTCATTCTTAAACTTCATTTTAGCAACTGATCTTAAATAATCAGTCTCAAAGTTTATATACTAAAAAGGTATTTGTTTCGTCTATTCTTCTGTTTATTGGTTTGCTTTCACTTTTAATAACTTTGAAATATTAAATTAGTAATATTGACAATCACCTTGTTTTACCTTATATATTTGTTGTGAAGCTCAGAAATATAGTATGTATGAAAGAATTGTGTACATTTTAAAATATCATATACACATGGTAATACATGCCAAAGTGACAGATACTAGATATTCTAAAATAGTGAAAGGAAACACTTCAGGTATGAAAATACAAGTTATTTTCCTTTGAAACTCACTTTTAATGCTCCCTCCATACTTGGCATTATATTGGGGCTCAGAATGTGAGACAAATTTGTATATGGTTATAGATCAGAAATTACACATAGAATTCTTTTTGAAACGTTGAGAATGTTTGCTTGGAGGTTTATGTTGATGAAGGTTTTGAGATTTTCTTGGTACTTTACATGAAATAGTTCTTTAGGATAGAATATCGGAGTGCTTTGCATTTTTGTTCCTTTGATTATTTATCTTCTCTCCTCATAAGTCTTAACCCTACATTCTTGGGGTTCTGCCCTATATTATTTCATGAGACAGCTAGAATCCATCATTTCCAAAATTGTTGGTGAGACTAAATTATCAGGCTTTCTCTTGGCACAGAATCTTCTGAGCCTCTTTTAAATTATGGTCAGTGACCAGTCTCTCAGTTCATCAGTGACTTTTTCTTTATAGTACATACTTTGCTTCCTATTACAAAAATTTTAGAGACTCACCCAAATTTTTAAATTTACTGAGGTCTGTATCATTTAAGGACTGAATAATTTTTATTACAGTGTTATAAGTGCCTCTTTCCTCTTTCCAATGCATTTTGAATACAAAGAAAAGATGCTCTGTATAGGGGGCAGGATCTTTTGAGGAGATACTCAGGAGATGAAAGGAGTAAGGTAATCGTTGAGTTTCCTCTGGGAACAACGACTCAAAAGTCCTCAGCTCTGTCTTAACCTGTGACTTTCATACCCAGCCCATATGCTCTCCTCATGAAAGATTTTGCCATTGAGAAAAGAGGCAAGGGATGTAGGGAGCACCCCTGTATGTCTCCAGTGTATTCTGTAACAAACAAGCTCCTTCCTCCCAGGAGTCAACATTGCAATGTGGGATTTGTAACAGTGAAAATCAGCAATGTGTGCTCCTGATTTTTTACAAAGCCTAACAAATCCCTAATCATGACTATAAAGAAAAAGTGGTGGCAATAGAAACACTGTCTCTGTATCTTCTCACTCTGTGATGGATCATGAAGATACTAGACTTAAGCCTACCTTTGGAATGAACAGAAAACAGTGCTTTCTGTTCTGAAGCAGAAACTGTGAATGATTGGAATAGATATAAAATGCGCTCTCTGCTTTATGATGTGTGAATTAAAGAAAGTATTAAACTATTCTAATGATAGATAAGGAAATTATATCTGCTGTTGCTGAAAGAACTAAGACTGTTTCATCATAAATTAAAGTGATCTAAAATATTGCAACCTCATCTATAGTGCATGGGCAACAAAGAACTACAATTTTATAACTCGTTATGAGGCACCTTAATTTCTTAACATTTGTCGTTTTTTTCTGCTTCATGTCTCTTGGTTTTATTCTCTAAAACTTATGTAAAACACCGAGTTTTGTAGAAGGTAAGAATAAATGTGGGTCAGGCTTTTATCATTTTGAAGAAGAATGCTGGGATTTCCCTATTTTATTAGTATGTCGCATTGTTAATTTTTATTTCATTGCCTCTCCTCTAGAGAGCAGCTGTACTCTAAGCTTGAATGATATGATACTGCTTAAAGATTAAATACATATTTGTAATACATACTTAGATATATTTTCAAAGTATCACAGCAGGAGTGCTACTCCTTTGTTTTGGTAAACCCCTGTGGAATTTATTGACTCACCAACACAGGGTATTATAGATTATAATTTCATCAATTGTGTGTACTGGTATATTGATTTAACTTCTCTTGTCTATGATGTTATACCATCTCCATAGCTTTGGTGACAACTATGGTAACAAGCTTTCTGATGGTTCATCCTCATAGTATTGGGTTGGCCAAAGAGTTTGTTCAGATTTTTTCATCATATGTTACAGAAAAATCCAAATGAATGTATTGGCCAACCCAATACCTTGTTCCAGATCTTGCATCATATATTTCTCACTTCTTGCCTTTGAGCCTCTCCAGTGCCAAGATGTAAGATGCTTACAGGACATCATTCATGTTGAATGTATAAATGCTACTTGGAATTATAGGAGAATTAGCACACTGCAACTACTCTTCAGTGGCTGTGCAGCACTGGAGTGGTGGCTGTATGATGCTGGAGTGACTTTGAGGAGATACTCCATGTCCAAGGGCAAATGGAAAAGCCTCAGCAAGATGGTAGGAGGGACAAAATCACATTTAGAATCAAACCCCAAACCTGCCAGAGATGCTCAGAGGGCTCAAACAATCCTTGTGTGCACCAGGACCCAGAGACCCCACAGAGACTGAGACAGAACTGTGTTTGAGTGACTCCTATGGAAGTATGGGTCAGCAGTGGACTGCTGCAGGGACAGGGGCTCTGGACGCAGCAGATCTGGGTATGGCATAAACCCTCTTGGAGGAGGTCGCCATTAACCCCACTATAGAGCTGCCAAACTTACACAGGGCTGAGAAACAGATTCTTGGAGGGCAGACATACACACACAGGGAAAAAAAAAAAGCACCTTGAGAGCACCAGGACCAGAAGAAAGGAGCAGTGACCCCAAAAGAGACTGACCCAGACATGTAAATGAGTGTCCAGGTGTCTCTGGTGGAGGCATGGGTTGGCGCTGGCCTGCTGCAGGATTGGTACACTGCCTGCAGCTGTGCATCATGGAACATTTCGAAGGAGGTCGCCATTATCTTCATTACCTCCATCATAGTTTGACCCCCAGTAAATAACAGGGAGGTACATAGCTCCCTATAATACTAGATCTCATAGACAGAGTGCCTGAAGAACTATGGATGGAGGTTCATGACATTGTACAGGAGACAGGGATCAAGATCATCCCCATGGAAAAGAAATGCAAAAAAAGAAAAATGGTTATCTGAGGAGGCCTTACAAATAGCTGTGGAAAGAGAAGCAAAAAGCAAAGGAGAAAAGGAAAGATATAAGCATCTGAATGCAGAGTTCCAAAGAATAGCAAGGAGAGATAAGAAAGCCTTCCTCAGCAATCAATGCAAAGAAATAGAGGAAAACAACAGAATGGGAAAGACTAGAGATGTTCAAGAAAATTAGAGATATCATATTTGCATGAGCTCAATAAAGGACAGAAATGGTCTGGACCTAACAGAAGCAGAAGATATTAAGAAGAGGTGGCAAGAATACACAGAAGAACTGTACAAAAAGGATCATGACCCAGATAATCACGATGGTGTAATCACTCACCTAGAGCCAAACATCCTGGAATGTGAAGTTAAGTGGAACTTAGAAAGCACCAAAGCATCACTACAAACAACAGACTAGTTCCAAATAGGAAAAGGAGTACATCAAGGCTGTATATTGTCACCCTGCTTATTTAACTTATATGCAGAGTACATCATGAGGAACTCTGGGCTGGAAGAAGCACAAGCTGGAATCAAGATTGCCGGGAGAAATATCAAGAACCTCAGATATACAGATGACACCACCCTTATGGCAGAAAGTGAAGAGGAACTAAAAAGCCTCTTGATGCAAGTGAAAGAGGAGAGTGAAAAAGTTGTCTTAAAGCTCAACATTCAGAAAACTAAGATCATGACATCTGGTCCCATCACTTCATGGCAAATAGATGGGAAAACAGTGGAAACAGTGTCAGATTTATTTTGGGGGACTCCAAAATCACTGCAGATGGTGATTGCAGCCATGAAATTAAAAGATGCTTACTCCTTAGAAGGAAAGTTATGACCAACCTAGATAGCATATTCAAAAGCAGAGACATTACTTTGCCAACAAAGGTCCATCTAGTCAAAGCTATGGTTTTTCCAGTGGTCATGTATGGATGTGAGAGTTGGGCTGTGAAGAAAGCTAAGCGCCGAAGAACTGATGCTTTTGAACTGTGGTGTTGGAGAAGACTTTTGAGAGTCCCTTGAGTTGCAAGGAGATCCAACCAGTCCATCCTAAAGGAAATCAGTCATGGGTGTTCATTTGAAGGACTGATGTTGAAGTTGAAACTCCAATATTTTGGCCACCTGATGCGAAGAGCTGAGTCACTGGAAAACACCCTGATGCTGGGAAAGATTGAGGGCAGGAGGAGAAGGTGATGACAGAGGATGAGATGGTTGGATGCCATCACTGACTCGATGGACATGGGTGTTGGTGGACTCCGGGAGTTGGTGATGGACAGGGAGGCCTGACGTGCTGTGGTTCATGGGGTTGCAAAGAGTTGGACACGACTGAGCGACTGAACTGAACTGATGCTTAAAAATGTGTGTATATAATGACTTTTTTTGTGGAATGTCAGTGATAGAAATGAAACCCAATTTTGTTGTTTAGTCGCTAAGTCTTTGTGACCCCATGGACTGCAGCGCTCCAGTATTCCATATCGTTCACTATCTCCCAGAGTTTGCTCAGACTCATGTCAATTGAGTCAGTAATGCCATGAACACAAACTAATTCAAAGCAAAAGTGACTATGTGCTCCTATATGTTTATAATGTAGGGGAAGTGAATAGGGTTTGGCAACTTTATTAGCAATTGCCGTCTCTTCATCTTTTGGATCTGCATGTGTGTGCATGTGCACTGATGTGTGTGTGTGTGTGTGTGTGTGTGTGTGTGTGTCCTTGCTTCATTCTTAAACATGGTATCCTCTTAAAGCCACAGGTTTGTACCTTGTTCATTTCTTTGCCCATCAGAAAAAAATACGTTCCCTTTTCAACATAAGGCATAGAATTAAGTTCATTTTCTACAGTTGCATATTACTCTGCTTACATACTAGGGGCAATAAGATATGAAATTATATCTGAGCTCCATGTAATCTCCATATATAATGCCTACCCACCTAACAACACAGTTTGTTCAACAAATAAAATCAGCAGATACTCTCTTAAGAACCAAAGATGCATTTGGGGCAGACACAAATAACAAATGACACTACATATTCAATCATTTCATTCTGATGTCACAGCCTTTTTGAGTCAGGAAGTTTATGAGTTTGTGCTTTCCCAACCGTACCTCTATACTGTAAAACCACTCTCTAAATCCCATGCTTATTCTCTTGCCTCATTTACTTGTTTTCCCTAGCTATTCTTTCACAGGAGTTTTATTAGCTTTGTTATTTGGCTCAGTGCTTCAGTATATTGAAGAGTTTATTTATGATCAGATGATATCTTCCAAATGCTCACTGTGACTGTTACTCTCAAAAATGCACTTGCCTTATCAATATTATATCTCATGACTGTTTTTATTGTGACATTTAGGCACTGAAGGGAGCCTACTGAGGTCATCAGAATCTCTTTGATAGTTTCATGTACTAGAGTGTCTTCATAATAAACAGAAGGGTAGAATACAGGATTCTGAATGCTCAGGTCACCAAGGAACTAACAAGATATATATGGTGGGATACTGGTAGAGGCACTGTGGCGAGAGAGAAGGAAAAAATTTGTTCAATATCCCAAGACTGTTCTTTTCCTCATGATTTCTGTGAAAGAATATCAGCGCCTGGTTGGGAACTTATGTGATCATTTTAGATTGAATTACAAGTTAATAGTAAATAAATAAAGCATTCAGGGTCCATTGGGTCACTGTATATTGATGTAATGGTTGTACTTTTATATATTCTAGATTGTCTTGGATAATTCTTCAGTGACTCAGATCAAGAGAATTGAAAAATTATGTGCCAAAAATGCTATTAAAACTTAGGTTGACCATTGCTAATGCATATTATGAGATCCATAGGGATATAATAAATTCCTGGGTGGCCTAATTAACTTTAGCTTTTTCCTTCAAAACAGGATTTAGCTCACATCCTTACCATTTAGATTTAAATCTGGTATGACATTGTCAGCACAGAAATGGAAAAATAGAACACACTGGGCTCAAGGCAATAGGATCTCTTAAGACAGGATAGCTATTCAGTAAGTATGCTTTATAGCAGATGAGTTGGAAGAGAGATTTTCAAATCTACAGAAATACAAATAGTAGATTAAGATTCAGTCTGGGTAGTTGGCTAGCTTTGGCCAAGCACTAGCTATTGGCCAGAATGTCACAATCTTTTATGTTGTCACAGCAAAAAGATGGACTTCTAAGTAACTTTGATAGATTATGTTTTATGTCTAGTTTCCAAAAAGGTCTCTGTTAATTACCACCAGCAAATATACCACACTTTTTTGGAAATCATCCATGCCTATCACTCTCCTCTTTTACTCTTTCCAAACTAGCTCTCACAGCTTTTAAATAGTGAGATGTACACATTGCCAGCCCAGATGTGTCTAGTCATGTCCAGACCTATACAAAGACTTTCTCGGTCAAAGCTTCATAGAAATTTTTGAATCACTATATGAGTGATTGACTCAACTTGAACTTAGTGCGTCCTTGTGGTACAATTATCTGTGGCAGGTTCGGCATCAAAGCAGTAGCTTTTTCTATGTCTTCAATCCTGTGGTTTAGGGGGCTATTCTGAGATGGGCAGATATTTTAAGTTATTAATAATGAAAAGTTAACCGTATAGATATAAGTGACAACAAGCCTACCCTTTTCAGCTATTCAGAGAACTATTGGTGAGTATGTGGCAAGTTATCCCCCTTGTTGACTTGGTACAAATCAAGTGGGTTAAGTTGGAAGCACTGGAAATAGTGAATGTAAATTGGAGAGTCTCATTATCAAAAAGTCACCCAGTACTTTTATTCCACATTTAATTATGACACAGGATTATAGACATTTCCATCACTTATACTGTAACTTCACACCTAAATAGTAAATTTTTAATTTAAGGGCAAGGTATTTTCTCTTCTCCTTGTTTTCAAATCAAAAGCCTTATCCAATCAAGTTACCTAAAATATAATGTGATCATTTTTGTTCCACAATTAGTACATTGAGTGTTTATTAAGCACCCCATAAATTGTTGAATAAATGCGGCAACATTTCTCCATATTTTAAAGAAAGATGACATCTCTCACTCTTTGCATTCTTTCTTCCACCACTCATTTGTAAGATAAATCCTCCTGTCAGTTTTACTTCAGGACCTGTGTGAATCTAAGTATTTTATTATCCAAGCCTTTACATTGACAAATTTTGAAAATGAGTTAACTTTATGTTCTTGCAAATCATCTTGCTGGGATAATAAAGATGAGTGTTCACAACAGGAGCAACCATAGCAGGTGCTATCGGGGACATCAGTCATTCTTTGTTTTCTTTTTACCCAAATTTGTCATCTTGACTTCATCAAGTCCATATTTCTGAGTCTCATATGCTGGTTCTTATCAACTAATTATGGTTGTGGTAGGCTTAACAATAGCCCCAAAGATATTCATATTCTATTTTCTGGAACATCTTCCAGTGTTAAATGTCAAAACACACTTTGCAAGTGGGAATAAATGATGGGTTTTGAGATGGAGAGATTATCATGAATTATCTGGATGAGAACTAAATATAATCACAAGTATCCTTAAAGCAGGGATACAGAGACATTTGACTACAGAAGAGGAAGTAGGAGACAGGTCAATGGAAGCAAGAGTGATGGGAACACAACCAAGGGATGTCATCAGCCAGTAGAAGCTGAAAGAGGCAAGGAACAAATTCTCCAGAGGACTCTCCAGAGGTATCAGCTCTGCTGATACCTTGATTTCAACCCACCAAAATCTGAACTTCTTGTCTACAGAACAATAAGAGAAAAAAATTGTTCCTTTAAGCCAACGATTTTGTGCTAATTTTTTAGAGCAGCAACAATAAACTAATACAGTCATCACTGTGTTGAGAAGTATTCTAAGGACATTCCAGAACTCAGAAATAGTTTTGGGACTTATTGATCTTAGTTTGTCATGAGTTAGTGTAGCAGCATCTTTAATGTTTAATTTCTACCTATTTTGAAAGACACTGCTGGATGGGCAATAGTTCAGTATAAAACCAGTTGTAGAAATAATATCATGAAATATAGAGCCTGTTGTCACCATGCTGGCATTTACTACATGAATAATTGACCCTTGGCTTCCTGGAGAGATATATTCAGACATTTCTGGAAGTCACTAGCTTGGTAACACTATTCAAAATTGCCTAAGCCCATTTTATTTAGCAATCAGTATTCTGAATACTTTAAACATGATCTCTCTTTTTTTAAGTATTCACAGCATGAACTAGGTATAATTACTATAACCCACTTAACCTATAAGAAATCTGAGGCTTAGAAGAGTTAAAGTGTTGATGATTATGCAGGTAGTAACTAGTGAAGCTGGAATTCAACTCCAGGCAGTCTGACGTGACAAGTCTGCACCACTCTGCTCTAGGGTCTCCAACATTTAGGGGAGCTAAAAGTCATTGAGATGGGAAGGGAGAACCACTGGGCATTGCTCATTAGCTACTTAATTTGCTCCCTCACAAGCAGGCTTATGATTGTTTTTATTCATTCTTAGTTGGTCACTCTATTTTTGTGCAATATCTTATTTAATTTCCATATCAATCTTATAGCTGTGATTTTTCCCCTAAATGTTTACTTTTAGAGTATGTAGAAAATATTAAAAATTCTTAAAGAGTAAACACAAGAAGACTATTGTAGCACCAAGTGCCTTCCACCACACCATTTAAATATTAAAAGATTAACATTTGACGACAGAGCAATAAAGACTGATAGGCAAAGTCATGATTATTTCCAATGACAGAAAATTTCAGTAAAAATGAAAAAAGCAGAAGTCAAGATACAGAGAATGTGGATGTATGTTGTAGAGTCACATTCATCTTTCCTTATGCTCACATAGCAACATGTTCCACTTCACTATACATAACTTGTTTGTATTTACACTACATTATATGTATCTAATTTCTTTTATGCAAAGTATTTATTGTTTAAAGGATCAAATGATTGAGCAAATTAAAAATGATGAAAATATGGAAAAAGCTACACAAGGGCTCCAGAGCTGGATTTATGTGGTAACACGTGGGCCTGAGTCACATCATTCTCTCTGTAGAAATATATTGATATATTTATGGAATATGTAAATACCCCTCCAAGATGCAACGTGGGGTAATATAGAGGAAAAAAGGGAAGAGGATTACTTAAGGGGTAGTAACATTGTTTTAAGGTTTAAATTGTCTCTATATTAACAGAGCTGTCTGATTCATAACTCAAATATTGCTCTCTGTTTCAAATTTGTAATTGGATGTAGGCCAGAATAATTTGTTCATTACTATATTCTGAGATGCAAGCATTAGCATTTGTCTGCTTAATGCGTTGTGTTTTCCTTACTTTTTTTTTACACCTCCTCTTTTTTTCAGAGGAAATTTGGAATAATAAATTAATGATCAGGTGATGAGATTTTAATCCTGATTCAGTGTTTAGTTTTATAGTTTTATGATCTGGGATGATTTATTTAGTTTTTCTGCTTCAACAACAATAACAAAAAAGACTGGAGATAAAACACTGGCCTTGTCTAATGTGTGTGTGTGTGTGTGTGTGTGTGTGTGTGTGTGTGTGTGTGTGTATGTACCTATAGACAGAGATAGGGAGAGAGACAGAAAGACACAGGCCCAGACAGATTGTAAGCATTTCATGAGATGATGAGATGTTTGTTCCCTTTTCTAAACTTATACAAATTATACCTTACCTTTTTTTCTGTGCCACAAACAGTCTATCATTTTGCCTTTTTTTTTTTTTTTTCCCTCTGAGTGATGGGTCCGGATGCCATGATCTTATTTTTTTAAATGTTGAGCTTTAAGCCAACGTTTTTGGTCTCCTCTTTCAGTTTCATTGAGAGGCTTTGTAGTTCCTCTTGGCTTCCTGCCATAAGGGTGGTGTCATCTGTGTATCTGAAGTTATTGATATTTCTCCCAGCAATCTTGATTCCAGCATGTGCTTCATACAGCCTGGAATTTCTCATGATGTACTCTGCATATAAGTTAAATAAACAGGGTGATAATATACAGCCTTGATGTACTCCTTTCCCATTTTGGAACCAGTCTGTTGTTCCATGTCCAGTTCTAACTGTTTCTTCTTGACCTGCATACAGATTCCTCAGGAGTCAGGTAAGGTGGTCTGATATTCCCATTTCTTTAAGAATTTTCCAGTTTGTTGTGAACCACAGAGTTAAAGGCTTTGGCATAATCAATAAAGCAGAAATAGATATTTTTTTCTGGAATTCTCTTGCTTTTTCAATGATCCAACGGATGTTGGCAATTTGATCTCTGGTTCCTCTGATTTTACTAAATGCAGCTTGAATATAGGAAAGTTCACAATTCATGTACTGTTGAAGCCTGGCTTTGGGAATGTTGAGCATTACTTTGCTAGTGTGTGAGATGAATGCAATTGTGTGGTAGTTTTAACTTTCTTTGGCATTTCCCTTCTTTTTGATTTGAATGAAAACTGACCTTTTCCAGTCCTGTGACCACTGCCGAGTTTTCCAAATGTGCTGGCATATTGAGTGCAGCACTTTCACAGCATCACATTTTAGGTTTTGAAAAAGCTCAAATGGAATTCCATCACCTCCACTAGCTTTGTTCATAGTGATGCTTCCTAAGGCTTTCTTGATTTCACATTCCAAGTGTATATATATATATATATACACACACACAAACACACACACAGTACACCCATATAGAAACAAGTAAATATCTAATAAGATTTCACTTATTGTTGCCCTTGTGCTCTGCAGTAGTCTGCCATGGGATACATTAAGACATAGCATAAATATGATCTGTCTTGATGGATACATATGATTTAATAATGTTCTGGGACTGTGTTATATTAAGGGAAACATGAATATATCAGATGCTTATATATTGATTTACTATATGACAAAACACAATATAACCCCCCATCTTAGTTTTTGAAGAAAAAGTCATAATCTTCAGAGAAATATTATGCTTTCCATATCAATTCAAGTGAAGACTCTACTTCCACCAACAAATTCTCAAGTCTGTTATGGAGGGAGTGATCTCATTTTGAGTAATATATTTTGTTCAAAAAATACTTATCACCTTATTTATGCAAATAGAGGCAAATGTCTGATACTTCAACATCAGATTTCTGTCCCTTTAAGGACTCATTGGAAAAGACCCTGATGCTGGGAAAGATAGGAGGCAGGAGGAAAAGGGGAAGACAGAGAATGAGATGGTTGGATGGCAACGCCTACTCTATGGACATGAATTTGAGTAGGCTCCAGGAGATGGTGATGGACAGGGAAGCTTGCCATGCTGCAGTCCATGGGTCACAAAGAGTCAGACACGACTGAGTGAACTGAACTGAACTGAAGGACTTTGTTTACACTACCCCTTTGTACACATTTGATTCATTCAAATTTGATTATACACTCTTCTTTAAACTCAATCGGCAATTTCCCATCTCAGTACCTTTTATTCATTTTGGTCCATATTCCATGAAGTCACTTCTATCCTCTTAGCTCTTGATTTGTGTCTGTTCTCTGGTGGCTCATACGGTAAACAATCTGCCTGCAATACAGGAGACCCAGATTCTACCCCTGAGTCACAAAGATCCCCTGGAGAAAGGAATGGCTACCCACTCCAGTATTCTAGCCTGGAGAATTTCATGGACTGAGGAGCCTGACCGAAGAGTCTCACATGACTGAGTGACTAACACTTTCACTTTTCATTCTTTAAAACCAAGCTCAAATTCTACTTTTTTCATGAGGCTTTTCTAAACATTTCTTTCTTCTGTTACTCTAAGCAGGGACATTCACTCACCAAGTGTGTATTAATTCTCAGCTTATGCCAGGTCCCATGTCACGTATTGGCTACACAAATTTGAACAATGTTTGAATGATTTCCTTTATGACCTTTTTCCATATCATATAAATGATTAATTATTTCCCTTGTATTATGCTGCTGCTAAGTCACTTCAGTTTGTAAATATATGATATAATTTTAAAATAATTTGGAGTAAGGCAGATCTGAGTAACAATTAGTTCTATGAGTAATAAGCCTGTGATATTTAAAAGTCATTCAACTTTTCTCAGCCTCACTGTCATCCTTACAGTAACATTGTTGTGGATTTTTAAATAATGTATATCAGTAACCTTTCCTACTAAGTAGTCATGATCAAAAATATTATCTCCTTTGTTTCCTACAATCTTGAATATTTCTTAAGTTGTTCAGTTACTAGATTGCGTCTGACTCTTTGTGACCCCATGGACTCAGCATGCCAGGCTTCCTTGTCATTGACTATGTCCCAGAGTTTTCTCAAACTCATGTCCATTGAGTCAGTGATGCCATCCAACCATTTCATGGTCTATCCCCCAGTTCTCCTTCTGCCTTCAATCTTTCCCAGCATCAGAGTCTTTTCCAATGAGTCAACTTTTCACATCAGGTGGCCAAAGTATTGGAACATCAGCTTCAGCATCAGTCCTTCCAATAAAAATTTCTGGTTGGTTTCCTTTAGGATTGACTAGTTTGATCTCCTTGCTGTCTAAGGGACTCTCAAGAGTCCTCTCCAACACACTATTTAAAAGGATCACCTGTGGCAGATACATGTTGATGTATGGCAAAACCAATACAATATTGTAAAGTAATTAACTTCCAATTTGTATGGCAAAACCAATACAGTATTTAAAGTAAAATAAAGTAAAATTTAAAAATAAATAAATAAAATAGGTGGTAGAAAAATAAATAAATAAAGTTAATATCTATAAGTAAAAAAAAAAAAAGCATCAATTCTTCAATGCTCAGCTCACATCCATACCTGTGAACTGGGAAAATCTTAACTTTGACTATATGAACCTTTGTCACCAAAATTATGTCTCTGCTTTTTAATATGATAAGTTTGTCATAGCTTCTCTTCCAAGGAGGAAGCATCTTTTTATCTCATGGCTGCAGTCACCATCCTCAGTGATTCATTTTGGAGTTCAAGAAAATAAAGTCTGGCATTGTTTCCATTTTTTTTCCCCCATCTTCTGTGAAGTGATGGGACTGGATGCTGTGATCTTCTTTTTTTGAATGTTGAGCATTAAGCTAGCTTTTTCACTCTCTTTTTTCACCCTTATCCAAGGGCTCTTTAGCTCCTATTTGCTTCCTGACATTTAGGGTGGTATCATCTGCATATCTGAGGTTCTTGATATTTCTCCCGGCAATCTTGATACCAGCTTCTGATTCAACCAGCTTGGTATTTCACATGATGTACTCTGCATACAGCTCAACTGGAATTCCATCACCTCCACTAGCTTTGTTCGTAGGGATGCTTTCTAAGGCCCACTTGACTTCACATTCCAAGATGTTTGGCCCTAGATTAGTGATCACATCATCATGATTATCTGGGTCGTGAAGATCTTTTTTGTACAGTTCTTCGTGTATTCTTGCCACCTCTTGTTAATATCTTCTGCTTCTGTTAGGTCCAGACCATTTCTGTCCTTTATCGAGCCCATCTTTGCATGAAATGTTTCCTTGGTATCTCTAATTTTCTTGAAGAGATCTCTAGTCTTTCCCATTCTGTTGTTTTCCCCTATTTCTTTGCATTGATCGATGAAGAAGGCTTTCTTATCTCTTCTTGCTATTCTTTGGTACTCTGCATTCAGATGCTTATATCTTTCCTTTTCTCCTTTGCTTTTCACCTCTCTTCTTTTCACAGCTCTTTGTAAGGCCTCTCCAGACAGCCATTTTGCTTTTTTGCATTTCTATTCCATGGGGATGGTCTTGATCCCTGTCTCCTGTACTGTGTCATGAACCTCATTCCATAGTTCATCAGGCACTCTATCTATCAGATCTAGGCCCTTAAATCTATTTCTCACTTCCACTGTATAATCATAAGGGATTTGATTAGGTCATACCTGAATGGCCTAACAGTTTTCCCTACTTTTTTTCAATTTGAGTCTGAATTTGGTAATAAGAAGTTCATGATCTGAGCCACAGTCAGCTCCTGGTCTTGTTTTTGTTCGCTGTATAGAGCTTCTCCATCTTTGGCTGCAAAGAATATAATGAATCTGATTTCGTGTTGACCATCTGGTGATGTCCATGTGTAGAGTATTCTCTTGTGTTGTTGGAAGAGGGTATTTGCTATGACCAGTGCATTTTGTTGGCAAAACTCTATTAGGCTTTGCCCTGCTTCATTCCACATTCCAAGGCCAAATTTGCCTGTTACTCCAGGTGTTTCTTGACTTCCTACTTTTGCATTCCAGTCCCCTATAATGAAAAGGACATCTTTTTTGGGTGTTAGTTCTACAAGGTTTTGAAGGTCTTCATAAAACCATTCAACTTCAGCTTCTTCACTGCTACTGGTTGAGGCATAGACTTGGATAACTGTGATATTGAATGGTTTGCCTTGGAGATGAACAGTGATCATTCTGTCGTTTTTGAGATTGCATCCAAGTACTGCATTTTGGACTCTTTTGTTGACCATGATGGCTACTCCATTTCTTCTGAGGGATTCCCACCCACAGTAGTAGATGTAATGGTCATCTGTGTTAAATTCACCCATTCCAGTCCATTTTAGTTCGCTGATTCCTAGAATGTCGATGTTCATCCTTGCCATCTCTTGTTTTACCACTTCCAATTTGCCTTGATTCATGGACCTGACATTCCAGGTTCCTATGCAATATTGCTCTTTACAGCATCAGATCTTGCTTCTATCACCAGTCACATCCAGAACTGGGTATTGTTTTTCCATTGGCTCCATCCCTTCATTCGTTCTGAAATTATTGATCTCTGTAGTCACTGATCTCCAATAGCATATTGGGCACCTAATGACCTGGGGAGTTCCTCTTTTGGTATCCTATCATTTTGGCTTTTCATACTGTTCATGGGGTTCTCAAGGCAAGAATACTGAAGTGGCTTGCCATTCCCTTCTCCAGTGGACCACATTCTGTCAGACCTCTCCACCATAACCTGCCCATCTTGGGTTGCCTCGCAGGCATGGCAATGCAAAAGAATGCTCAAACTACCGCACAATTGCACTCATCTCACATGCTAGTAAAGTAATGCTCAAAATTCTCCAACCAGGCTTCAGCAATATGTGAACTGTGAACTCCCTGATGTTCAAGCTGGTTTTAGAAAAGGCAGAGGAACCAAAGTTCAAATTGTCAACATTCACTGGATCATGGAAAAAGCAAGAAAGTTCCAGAAAAACATCTATTTCTGCTTTATTGACCAAGCCAAAGCCTTTGACTGTGTGGATCAAAATAAATTGTGGAAAATTATGAAAGAGATAGGAATACCAGACCACCTAACCTGCCTCTTGAGAAATCTGTATGCAGGTCAGGAAGCAACAGTTAGAACTGGACATGGAACAACAGACTGATTCCAAATAGAAAAAGGAGTACATCAAGGCTATATACTGTCACCCTGCTTCTTTAACTTATATGCAGAGTACATCATGAGAAATGCTGAACTGGAAGAAACACAAGCTGGAATCAAGATTTATGGGAGAAATATCAAGAACCTCAGATATGCAGATGACACCACCCTTAAGACAGAAAGTGAAGAGGAACTAAAAAGCCTCTTGATGAAAGTGAAAGAGGAGAGCAAGTAAGTTGGCTTAAAGCTCAACATTCAGAAAACTAAGATCATAGCATCTGGTCCCATCACTTCATGGGAAATAGATGGGGAAACAGTGGAAACAGTGTCAGACTTTATGTTTTTGGGCTCCCAAATCACTTCAGATGGTGACTGCAACCATGATACTAAAAGACGCTTACTCCTTGGAAGAAAAGTTATGACCAACCTAGATAGCATATTCAAAAGCAGAGACATTACTTTACCAACTAAGGTCCATCTAGTCAAGGCTATGGTTTTTCCTGTGGTCATGTATGGATGTGAGAGTTAGACTGTGAAGAAAGCTGAGCGCCAGAGGATTGATGCTTTTGAACTGTGATGTTGGGAAGACTCTTGAGAGTCCCTTGGACTGCAAGGAGATCCAAACAGTCCATTCTAAAGGAGATCAGCCCTGGGATTTCTTTGGAAGGAATGATGCTAAAGCTGAAGCTCTGGTACTTTGGCCACCTCATGCGAAGAGTTGACTCATTGGAAAAGACTCTGATGATGGTAGGGATTGAGGGCAGGAGGAGAAGGGGACAACCAAGGATGAGATGGCTGGATGGCATCACGGACTCGATGGGCGTGGGTCTGAGTGAACTCTGGGAGATGGTGATGGACAGGGAGGCCTGGCGTGCTGCGATTCTTGGGGTCACAAAGAGTCCGACACGACTGAGAGACTGAACTGAACTGAACTGAATTGAACTCTGCGTACAAGTTAAATAAGCAAAGTGACAATATAGAGCATTTACATACTCCTTTCCCAATTTTGGACCAGTCTGTTGTACCTTGTCTGGTTCTGTTGCTTCTTGACCTGTATATATGTTTCTCAGGAGGCAGATTGTTGAGGAAGCACTTTTGATGGTTAATCACCATGCATATATACAGCTAAGAATTCAAGCAGTTTCCTTAGGAGATGAACCAACATGTGTAGATTCTACCTATACATCAGTGCCTCAAGCACCACTGACATTTCCAGAACTCTGTGAATAATGTGTTTGAGTGTGTGAAGTCACTTCAGTCATGTCCAACTCTGTGTTACCCTATGGTCTATAGCCTGACAGGCTTCTCTGTCCAGTTCTCTGGGCAAGAATATTTGAGCAGATTGCCATGACCTCCTCGAAGGGATCTTCCTGACTCAGGGATCAAACCCACATCTCTTTCATCTCCTGCATTGTCAGGTGGGTTCTTTATCATTAGTACCACCTGGGAAGTCTCTGTTAATAATGGTACTACCTTAATTAGGAGATGAAAAATAAAATAGCAAAAACTTTTTTTTTTCTGATTTTATAAAATTAAAAAAAAAGAAGAAAATGTATTAATCTTGTATACTGTTTCCAAACTATTTAGAATTTGGCAACAAAATCCTGAGAAATTATATAATTCTGTATTTTAGAGTTTATTAAAATGGATGACTTTTCCAATTCTTGTTTTAACAGCATTTTATTGTGTTAATTATTGTGTGTTAATCTTCTTTTACATATATCAGTTCTGTTCAGTTCAGTTCAGTTGCTCAGCCGTGTCGGACTCTTTGTGACCCCATGAATTGCAGCATGCCAGGCTTCCTTGTCCATCACCAACTCTGAGAGTTCTCTCAAACTCATGTCCATCGAGTCGGTGATGCCATCCAGCCATCTCATCCTCTGTCGTCCCCTTCTCCTCCTGCCCCCAATCCCTCCCAGCATCAGAGTCTTTTCCAATGAGTCAACACTTCGCATGAGGTGGCTAAAATACTGGAGTTTCAACTTTAGCATCATTCCTTCCAAAGAACACCTTCAGAATGATCTCCTTCAGAATGGACTGGTTGGATCTCCTTGCAGTCCAAGAGACTCTCAAGAGTCTTCTCCAACATCACAGTTCAAAAGCATCAATTCTTCAGCACTCAGCTTTCTTCACAGTCCACCTCTCATATCTACACATGACTACTGGAAAAACCATAGCCTTGACTAGAGGGACATTTGTTGGCAAAGTAATGTCACTGCTTTTCAATATGCTATCTAAGTTGGTCATAAATTTCCTTCCAAGGAGTAAGCGTCTTTTAGTATCATGGCTGCAATCATCATCTGCAATGATTTTGGACCCCCCCCCCCCAAATATAGTCTGACACTGATTCCATTCTTTCCCCATCTATCTGCCATGAAGTGATGGGACTGGATGCCATGATCTTAATTTTCTGAATGTTGAGCTTTGAACCAAGTTTTTCATTCTCCTCTTTCACTTTCATCAAGAGGCTTTTTAGTTCCTCTTCACTTTCTGCCATAAGGGTGGTGTCATCTGCATTTGAGGTTATTGATATTTCTCCCGGCAATCTTGATTCCAGCTTGTGCTTCTTCCAGCCCAGTGTTTCTCATGATGTACTCTGCATATACGTTAAATAAGCAGGGTGACAATATACAGCCTTGATGTACTCCTTTTCCTATTAGGATCCAGTCTGTTGTTCCATGTCCGGTTCTAACTATTGCTTCCTGACCTGCATATAAGTTTCTCAAGAGGCAGGTCAGGTGGTCTGGTATTCCCATCTGTTTCAGAATTTTCCACAGTTTATTGTGATCCACACAGTCAAAGGCTTTATCATAGTCAATAACACAGAAATAGATGTTTTTCTGTAACTCTCTTGCTTTTTCCATGATCCAGCAGATGTTGGCAATTTGATCTCTGGTTCCTCTGCCTTTTTTAAAACCAGCTTGAACATCAGGAAGTTCACGATTCACATATTGCTGAGGTCTGGCTTGGAGAATTTTGAGCATTACTTTACTAGCATATGAGATGAGTGCAATTGTGCAGTAGTTTGAGCATTCTTTGGCATTGCCTTTCTTTGGGCTTGGAATGAAAACTGACCTTTTCCAGTCCTGTGGCCACTGCTGAGTTTTCCAAATTTGCTGGCATATTGAGTGTGGCACTTTCACAGCATCATCTTTCAGGATTTAAAATAGCTCAACTGGAATTCCATCACCTGCACTAGCTTTGTTCATAGTGGTGCTTTCTAAGGCCCACTTGACTTCATATTCCAGGATGTTTGGCTCTAGGTGAGTGATCACACCATCGTGATTACCTTGGTTTTGAATATCTCTTTTGTACAGGTTTTCTGTGCATTCTTTCCACCTCTTCTTAATATCCTCTGCTTCTGTTAGGTCCATACCTTTTCTGTCCTATATCAAGTCCATCTTTACATGAAATGTTCCCTTGGTATCTCTAACTTTCTTGAAGTGATCTCTATTCTTTCCCATTCTGTTGTTTTCCTCTGTTTCTTTGCATTGATCAAGGAGGAAGGCTTTCTTATCTCTCCTTGCTATTCTTTGGAACTCTGTATTCAGATGCTTATATCTTTCTTTTTCTCCTTTGCTTTTCACTTCTCTTCCCTTCACAGATATTCGCAAGGCCTCCCCAGACAGCCATTTAGCTTTTTTCCATTTCTTTTCCATGGGGATGGTCTTGATCTCTGCCTCCTGTACAATGTCATGAACCTCCATCCATAGTTCTTCGGGCAGTCTATCTATCAGACCTAGTCCCTTAAATCTTTTTCTCACTTCCACTGTATAATCATAAAGGATTTGATTTAGGTCATACCTGAATGGTCTAGTGGTTTTCCCTACTTTCTTCACTTTAAGTCTGAATTTGGCAATAAGGAGTTCATGATCTGAGCCATAGTCAGCTACTGGTCTTGTTTTTGCTGACTGTATAGAGCTTCTCCATCTTTGGCTAAAAAGAATATAATCAATCTGATTTTGGTGTTGACCATCTGGTGATGTCCATGTGTAGAGTATTCTCTTGTGTTGTTGGAAGAGGGTGTTTGCTATGATCATTGCATTCTCTTGGCAAAACTCTATTAGCCTTTGCCCTGCTTCATTCCATATTCCAAGGCCAAATTTATCTGTTACTCCAGGTGTTTCTTGAGTTCCTGCTTTTGCATTCCAGTCCTCTATAATGAAAAGGACATCTTTTTTTACACAAAAATGGCCCTCTGATTCCCAGCTAGAGATGAGCAGAGGCAGATGAATCTCTGCTTTCATCTCTGTTCTGCTTTATAGCTTTGTCCTTTGCTTAGTGGGATTTTGATTACTGTCTCAAGGGCTTCATTCTGTTCTGTCTTTTTCCCACTGCTTTGGGTCCAAAGTAGAAATGATCCACTATGATGGAGGAGACTTTTGGGTCAAAAATCTTTGTTGCACACTGGATACTCCACAAGCTGGATCCAGACATTTGCATTGCTACAGGCAACTATGGTGCAGTAAGAAAGTATTCTTGACATGAGTATTTTTGGAAACAGTACACATATTTTTGTCTATTGATTCCCATTTATTCATTCCTTTGTTTATCATCCTAAAACAACATATCGGAGCATCTCTCTATTCTTCCATATTGTCCATCTCTACATGGTAAATCCTGCCTTATTTTGTTTATTCTTATTATCTTGACCAGATTTTTAAATGTATCAAAAATCATAACACCTTCCTTTTTAGATTATCCTGGTTTATTTTTAGATCTTCATAACTGAATTCAATATGACACATACTGTCTGTACTACCCAGTTTATGACTTAATCATTAGCATCTCCTTCTATTATACATAAAGAGGTTAAGTAAAGGGTACCCTTCTAATAGGTGGGTTCAATAACTTTGAAGTGCCATTGATGCATGGTAAGATGTATTACTGGAGCAATATCAACAGTGGGTTTCCTCTGTGTATTTTCTTAAATCTCAATCAGTTCTTAAGTTCTCATAATTATTGAATTACTGTTTAAATTGCCCCGGAATTTCATAGTTCTATGTGTATCAGTTTCATCAGAGATTTATGTTACAAAGGCAGATTCCTGGGTTGTTCTCTCCAGACTATGATTTTTTTTTTTTTTCATGGCAAGTCTAAAATATTTCTCTTTCCTTCCCTTTTCTCCCTCTGTTTTTCCTCACCTCCTCTTTTATTTATTTATTTTTTACATATGGTGTTACATTTGTTGCTGTATTACAGTTACATCAGGTAATTATGAGGCAGATGAGCCATCTAAAAAAATTATGCTTCTATGCACTCTTAAGACACTTTCATCCATGAAATTCCAGAGGCTTTAAAAAAAATACTGTCTCAAAAACAAAGCAAGAGAAGGTAAGCCTCTGCTCGTTGATTCTGAATCTTCATATGCAATATTTAGTCATACCACTGTTAATGATATATTAAAAATTTAGGGTCAAGTGTGGTGAGACTGAAAGCTGAGTGCTATGGGTGATAATTTTTAGAACTTCAAGCCCAGGAGGCAGTATATCAGTTTAGTTCAGTCGCTCAGTTGTGTCCGACCCTCTGCGACCCCATGAACCTCAGCACGCCAGGCCTCCCTGTCCATCACCAACTCCCGGAGTCCACCCAAGCCCATGTCCATCAAGTAACCCTGAAAAAAACTGCTCTAAGGAGGCAAGAGGGGAACTCATAAGATTTGGTTCAGTTCAGTTCAGTTCAGTTGCTCAGTACTGTCCGACTCTTTGAGATCCCATGAATCGCAGCAAGCCAGGCCTCCCTGTCCATCACCAACTTCCAGAGTTTACTCAAATTCATGTCCATCAGGTCGGTGATGCCATCCAGCCATCTCATCCTCTGTCATGCCCTTCTCCTCCTGCCCTCAAACCCTCCCAGTATCAGGGTCTTTTCCAATGAGTTTACTGTTAATTAAAGAAAACCAGATATGTCAATTTAAGTAATTTAATGCTTTTCTGTGTATGGGAAGATGCAAGTGTCTGGAGTCACTGAAATCATTCCTTTGTTATGTACCTCAGCAATCTGGGGCCAGTATCCTGTGTTGCCATAACCTGAGTTTCCTCAAGCCTCACTGCAGGGAGTGGCTGCAATCTGATGGCTGCTAAATGGCAAGTATTCTTTTCTTCCTGATGTCCTCACCAGCTCACCATAGGCTGTGGCTGCAGTTGCTGATGACTGTGACATCTTTTGCTTACTGCTATGGCAGGAAATATTCCATTTCCCAAGTGTCTAAAACTAGAGAAAGAAGATGGAATACTGAGAATGTGATGTCTGGCTACAAAATCTGGCTACTCCCCTCCCAGCACCAACAACCTTTCCCCTGTCATAGGGCTGAGTATTCTGAATTTGGTGTAAATGTCATACATTGCTGATTTTACAGAGGTAAACCACCCACTTAGATGTCCAATGACTTGTGGAAGACTGTTAACAACATTTGAAAAGGGATTAAGCTGCACTTCCACAGCCATTGATTTACTTAGTGAAGCATGAAATTTGATTATCCTCTTTTTTATTCTGTAACAATCATGGATAATTGGACATAAAATCATCTAGTCCTATTCAGGGTGAAATTAAATATATGACTCAATGAGCCCCACCCACACAGGGCAATCAAGAGTTTCTATATAAAAATCTTTGCGGGTGGATGTGGTTAACACAGAATGTTGCAAATGTTCAGTTGCTCATTAAGTGCTTGGATACGAGACCTTTCAGAATCTCCTCGTTCCACAAAACTTTTACTTTGAAAAGTGGCAGAGATTAGGAACTAGGGAGGCACCTAAGAAAGGGTGGATGGGAAAAGGGCTCAGAGTAGAAAAAAATTATGCTCTAGAAGTTAGGAGATCTTGGTTCCATTTCCTAGCCTACAATAATGTTCAATAATGAATGTTTATTAAGCATCTTTTCTAAAAGCTGCTGTCATATTCACTATACAAATGAGTAAGCAATATCTCAGTTTTTAAGTGACTCTATCAATGTTACATAAGCTGCTAAACTACTAGGAGTTTTAGATTCCCATAATAAAAGTAATGGTCTTAGGCCTGATTACAATGAGGAGATAAAAACTCATTTATAAAAAATACATGACAGACATTTTATGCCATCTCATAAGACAGTGTTCTGTACTTAGAACTCGAAGGAAGCAGTGATTATAATAAAACATTGCAAAATTCAAAGCTGACCCATATAGCAAGGAACAGAAAGGTGAACAGCAGATTTTTCCACAGTGGGGCATTTCCCACAGCAGACATTTAAGAATTATGAGGTTGATACCTCAGTGTGGAATAAATCATCCTATAGAGAGGAGACTAAAGGGGTAGTGGTAAGTGCTTTCAAATAACTGTAAGATTTTCAAAGGGAGAAAATAAATTTGATTAAGCTCATATCTGAATGGTCTAGTGGATTCCCATACTTTCTTCAGTTTAAGCCTGAATTTTGCAATAAGAAGTTTAGGATCTGAGCCACACTCAGCTCCAAGTCTTGTTTTTGCTGACTGTATAGAGCTTCTCCATCTTCGGCTGCAGAGAATACAATCAATCTGATTTCAGTATTAACCATTGGGCAATGTCCATGTGTAGAGTCATCTCTGGTTGTTGTTGGAAGAGGGTGTTTGCTATGACCAGTGCATTCTCTTGGCAAAACTGTTAGCCTTTGCCCTGCTTCATTTTGCATGCCAAGGCCAAATTTGCCTGTTACTTCCTTACAATTATACAGTTGAAGAGACAAATACATTCAAGGGATAATATTTGATGTATAGAGTGCCTGAAGAACTATGAATGGAAGTTTGTGACATTGTACAGGAGGCAGTGATCAAGACCATCTCCTAGAAAAATAAATAAAAAAGGGAAAATGGTTGTTTAAAGAGGGCTTACAAATAACAAGAAAAAACATAAGATAAAGGCAAAAGAAAAAAGGAAAGATATACTGATCTGAATGCAGAGGAAATCAAGGAGAGATAAGAAAGCCTTCCTCAATGATCAGTGCAAAGAAATAGAGGGAAAAAATAGAATGGGAAAGACTAGAGATCTCTTCAAGAAAGTTAGAGATACCAAGGGAACATTTCATGCAAAGATGAGCACAGTAGAGGACAGAAATGGTATGAACCTAACAGAAGCAGAAGATATTAAGAAGAGGTGGCAACAATACACAGAACTGTAGAAAACAGATCTTCATGATCCAGATAACCACAATGGTGTGAACACTCACTTAGAGCCAGACATCCTGGAGTGCAATGTCAAGCATACCTTAGAAAGCATCACTATAAACAAAGCTAGTGGAGATGATGGAATTCCAGTTGAGCTTTTTCAAATTCTAAAATATGATGCTGTGGAAGTGCTGCACTCAATATGCCAGCAAATTTGGAAAACTGAGCAGTGGTCACAGGACTGCAAAAGGTCAGCTTTCATTCAAATCCTGAAGAAAGGCAATGCCAAAGAATATTCAAACTACTGCATAATTGTACTCATCTCACACACTAGCAAAGTACTGCTTAAAATTCTCCAAACCAGGCTTCAACAGTACATGAACTGAGAACTTCCAGATGTTCAAGCTGAATTTAGAAAAGGCAGAGGAACCAGAGATCAAATAGCCAACATCTGTTGAATCACAGAAAAAGCAAGAGAGTTCCAGAAAAACATCTACTTCTACTTTATTGACTATGCCAAAGCCTTTGACTGTGTAGATCACAACAAACTGTGGAAATTCTTAAAGAGCTGGGAATACCACAACCTTACCTGCTTCCTGAGAAATCTGTATGCAGGTCAAGGAGCAACAGTTAGAACTGGACATGGAACAATGGACTTGTTCCAAATTGGGAAAAGAGTACATCAAGGCTGTATATTGTCACCCGGCTTATTTAACTTATATGCAGAGTACATCATGAGAAATGCCAGGCTGGATGAAGCACAAGCTGGAATCAACATTGCTGGGAGAAATATCATAACCTCAGATACAGATGATACCACCCTTATGGCAGGAAGCCAAGAGGAACTAAAGAGCCTGTTGATTGAAGTGAAAAAGGAGAGTGAAAATGCTGGCTTAAAACTCAACATTCAGAAAACTAAGATCATGGCATCTGGTCCCATCACTTCATGGCAAATAGATGGGGAAAGAATGGAAACAGAGACTCTATTTTCTTGGGCTCCAAAATCACCGCAGGATGACTGCAGCCATGAAATTAAGAGACACTTGCTCCTTGGAAGGGAAAGTTATGACCAACCTAGACAGCATATTAAAAAGCAGAGACATTACTTTGCCAACAAAGGTCCGTATAGTCAGTGCTATTTTTTTCCCAGTAGTCATGTATGAATGTGAGAGTTGGACCACAAAGAAAGCTGAGTGCTGAAGAACTAATGCTTTTGAACTGTGGTGTTTAAGACTCTTGAGAGTCCCTTGAACAGCAAGGAGATCAAGCCAGTCAATCCTAAAGGAAATCAACCATTAATATTCATTGGAAGGACTGATGCGAAAGCTCAGCTCCAATCCTTTGGCCATCTGATGCAAAAAACTAACTCATTAGAAAAAAACCCCAATGCTGGGAAAGATTGAAGATAGGAGGCAAAGGGGACAATAGAGGATGCCATGCTTGCATGTCATCACCAATTTGTTGAACATGAGTTTGAGCAAGCTCAGGGAGCTGGTGATGGACAGGGAAGCTTGGCATGCTGCAGCCCATGTGGTTGCAAAGATTTGGACAGGGCTGAGCAACTGAACTGAACTGACTGAATTTTTCATTTTGTTGTTGAATTTCAATTCTGGAATTTCTGTGTGGTTCACTTTCAAAATGTCTGTTTGTTAAGTAGTGGCCAAGACATCATTCTCATACTAAACTCAACTCATACTAAACAAAAATAATTTTTCTTTTTTTTTTTTGATGTGGTTTTATTTAGTTATGTGAATTTATTTAAATCAGTTATCTTGTCTAATAAATCCAATGTCTGTTTCTTCTGGGGTGGTTTCTGTTGACTGCTTTTATTTTTTTGAGCGTTGGCCATATTTCTCCTTTCTTTGTATATCTCATATTGATTGCTGTTGAAAACTGGACATTTTACCTAATACACTATGGCAACTCTGGAAACCAGATTCTCTTTCCTCTTCAGAACTGTCTTTGTTGTTGTTTGTTGTTTTAGTTGTTATTTGCTGACCTTTATGATCTAAATATGAAAAACACAACTGTAGTTTTGTGTGACCACTGAAACCTTTGTTAGCTTAGCTTTGATGGTCAGCAAATAATTTAACAAATATTCCCTTCAATGTCTAAAACCAATAAGTCTCCTAAATGAAAAAAGGTCTGGTGTTGGACATTTCAATTTCTCAGAGGTAGGAGTATCAGGCATTGGAGAAGGAAATGGCAACCCACTCCAGCGTTCTTGCCTGGAGAATCCCAGGGACGGGGGAGCCTGGTGGGCTGCCGTCTGTGGGCTTGCACGGAGTCGAACACAACTGAAGTGACTTAGCAGCAGCAGCAGCAGCAGGAGTATCAGGCAGCTCTGCTCTGTTCACCTATTTAATTTTACTTATTTCTCCAATATTATAAAATAGTAATGTGAAATCCATTTTTAATGTTAAAGTGAAAGTGAAGTCACTCAATTGTGTCTCACTTTTTGCAGCCCCATGGTAGCCTACCAGGTTCCTCTGTCCATGGGATTTTCCAGGCAATAGTACTGGAGTGGATTGCCATTTCCTTCTCCAGGGGATCTTCCCAAACCAGGGATTGAACCCGGGTCTCCCACATCGTAGACAGATGCTTTACCGTCTGAGCCACCAGGGAAGTCCACTTTTAATGTTAAGGACACCAAATTTTGCTACATGAAAAAAAGATTTTGAATACATAAGGTTCAGCCTGGCATTTTTTCTTCATTATCAACAAATCAACACAAAACTTTTATTTCTTTCAGCTCTTTTATCAAAAAAAGAAGCTTGGAAATGCCATCAGAAGTCATCAATGATGCATATATTATATTATAGAATTGCATATATTTCTGAGCCAAAGTGAATTATGTAGAACTTATATAGATATACTGAGAAATAAGTATATAGATATATTTGACATGATGCTGTAAATATTATACCATTAAATCTAGAGATAGAATACTTCTAGAAAGAAGATGAACTGTTGTGTTACATAATTCTACATATTTGAATACTCTACATCCATCAACTACTACTATAATAAAATCAAAACAAGTCACATGGCATGTAAGATAGGGCATATGGTACTTCATTTACCACAACCTTGGTCTAATTTGATGTCTTTTATGTTATAAATTTTATATAGGCTTTCTAGAGATGACTTCCAATACTTCCAATAAACATAATATTTATGAAAAAATAGAAATGAGGCACAAAGCCTGGTAAGGAAATTGTTAAGGTGGAGTGGAAGGAATGGATAGGGTTACATAGGCTTAATGTTTGCCTCTGGTTTGTGTCTTGCACCATATTTGACACCCAGTAGTTCTAAAATCTTTGCTGAGCTGAAATAATTTGGCAACTAATTTGATAAATGAGAAGTTAAACCTGGTAGAACAAGAAAAGGTGCAGGTTTAGGGTAGGTGAAAACTGTTAAAGTTTTGTTTGAAGTCATTGACCTGGCCAATAGCAACTATCACTACAAATTGAAGGGGGAAAGAAAGAAAAGATGTAAAAGAAGTCAGAATTTTGTACACTGTGAGCTGCATTTATATCATAACATGACCTCTGCCTTGAAAAACATGGAAATTTAAAAAAATATTCTCATCTATTATGTTTTTTAGAAAAACAGAATTAAAACTTAGTGATAATGGATAATGATTATCAAAGTTCACCATATTTTAAAGAAAGTAAAAATGTATAGGAGAATATTATGTTAGTGAAGGTCCACTCAGAAAAACAGAAATCATCTTAGTATTTAGAAAAGTGAATTTAACATAAAGGATTAATGAAGTTATTACAAAGAGTCAACCAATACATTGTTAGTTTCCTTGGAGATAGGAGGGCAGGTAGTTTTCATTTTCAAGAGCGATACTGAGAGTTTCTAAGGTTTCAAGATATTCAGCTTCTAAATTCATCCAGATGTCTCTATTCCAAGGTTCAGGCTCTTCTTTCCAATGCCCTAACATTCACATAATAGGGTTTGTATTGGTAAATCTCATTGCCTAGTAACCATGCACCCTATACAATAAAATTTAGATTGAATTTTCAGAGATGTTTTCCTATGGCTGAAAGAAATATTAATTTCCAGTCATCTTTGTAGCTAGGAGCTGTTACTTTTACACTGAGTTGATCTCAGAGGTTAAAGTCTCAAGTTTATTACTTCCTTCAGAAAGTGTTATGGTGCAAAATGGCACTGGGCTTCTTACAGCCCTTATGGTCCTTATTGCCACTGTGACTGTCAAGCGCAATCACTACTTAGTGCTCACAGCATTTGGGCATATTTGCCTACAGGTGATAATTCACTTACTTGTGATGAAACTGTATGCTGCAGGTTTCCAGTTTTCCTTGGTCCTTTATTAAAGTATTCAACATCACATTCAGTGCCAAGTAACCGCCAAACCATTTCCAGAGATCTTAGTTGGGTGATTCTGCTGCCTTTGAAGAAGCACAGGCAGGATGTTTTGGGAAGTAATAAGAGAAACTGGATCCTTCAGCACTGCCTGTCGGAGGTTGAAAGCTTATTGTGGATAAAGGCAATAAATACTAGAGGAAGGAGTAATTTGTTCTTCCTCTTGATTCCTTTGTGCCTTTTCTTATGGGACTTTAACAGGAAGTTATCTGATGAAGCAGAAAGGAAGTTTGCAGTCCCAGGTCCAGCATTTGAAAGCAGAGCAGAGAGGATACATTTTGCAGGAGATGGAATAACTCAGTGATTGGCAGAGCTTTGTTGGCAGCCATGCAGAGCACTGAAGGAGACAGCTTTCCATTAGGAAGAGGCTCTTCATTATTTTGCTTTGTGTATTTTTTGCCTTTTACCGAGATGCTTGTTTTTTTTTGTTGTTGTTGTTGTTATCTTGCTATGATAAGCACAATAACAGAAAAAATAATGATGACAGTCCATGAAAACAGAAAAAAAGGATTCTGTTTTCTCTTCACTCCTGCCCCATCACCTTCTCTCCCTACTCTTCCAAATAAGGTTTCTAATCAGAGGCTACACTGATCACCCAGGAATTCATTGGTCCAAGAATCAGAAAATGGGGCCTTAGACTGGCGCTCCTACCATGGCCTTGGTTCAGAAGTGTATTTTCTAAATCTTACTTCCAAAAAAATGGGAAGTTTTTTGCCTTAATGAATATTTTGCAGTCAAAGTTTTCAAACTCAGAGATGTCAAAAAAATAATCAGTTTGGAGCTCATCCCAGTTCCTGTGTGTGTATATATGGGGAGAGAGGGGACAGAATTTAAAGAAATTTTCAGACAGTTGCAGGAGGACCCATCAGGCAGTGTTTAGAGCATTTGAGCTGGACTAGACCTTAAATTTTGCTGCCATTCTGGCATTATTGTTAGACCCCAGGCATCCTCTGGCCCTGACAACTGATCATTATTTCCTGAAATGGCATAATTGTCTTCCTTCTAGAGGCTGGCACTAACAGAATCCTGTTTGCAATTTCATATTTCCAGATAGATACTCAGGGTTGATCTTGTTTTACTCTGACCCTCTGTCAGTGGTTGAGCTCCCAGAGCTGTCTCCCTTTGGAGTTAATTGCCCATTTCTAGCATATAACTTCACAGTTCTAGGACTATGATACAATGACCCCCAGTATTGCCTACTTTTTCATATGTATGGCCTTCTGCAGTCACCTCCCCTTAAGTAACTTGGTTTTCACCAAAAGAATACAATAGCATTGAGATGTGCAATTCCACAAGTAGGCCAAAACTATTGGACATCTGTCTTGCTAATGTACTCTTTTCCCTCTTGGCTGGCATGCTTTAATGAAGACAAGTGCCATTTTGGAGAGGAACTGAAGGCAGCCTCCAGCCAACAGCCAGTTCAGATCTAAGGCCCTCAATCCAACATCCCTTGAGGTACAGATATGGCAAACAATCATAGGAACTTCAAAGTAAATCCTTCCCTGGTCAGTTCTTCAGATGAGAACATAGCCCTGGCTGCCACCTTATTTGAAGTTTTGTGAGAGACTTTAAATGGTAGACCTGGTCAAATAATGTATAAATTACTGCCCTACGAAACGTAAGGTAAGAGGGTGTGTGTGTGTGTGTTTGTGTGTGTGTGCATGTGTTATGGTAAAACATACACAACATAAAACTTACAATTTTGATTATTTTAAAATGTAGAATTTCATGGTATTAGGTTATACTCATATTGTGTGTGACCATTACCACCATCCACCTTCACAGCTTTTGCAGCTTCCCAAACTGAAACTGTCATTTAGCACTAGCTCCCCATTCACCTCTATCAGCTGCTGTTCAGTTTTCTGTCTCTTTAATTTTGACTACTCTTGATACCTCATACAAATTGAATCATACATTATTTGTTTGAGCTATTTCACTTAGAATTACTTCTTCAAGGCTCATCACGTTGTACCATGTGTCAGAATCTCTTTCCTTCTTAAGACTGAATGGAATATAGTCCATTATATCTGTATACCACATTTTGTTTATCCATTAATTCTTGATGGACACTTGGATTGCTTCTGTGTTTGGTTGTTATGATAATGCAGCTAATAACATGACCATACAATATCTGCTCAAGTCCTTGTTTTCAATCATTTTTTGATATATACTTAGAAGCAGTAATTTTTTTATTTTATTTTATTTATTTTTATTTGTTTATTTTTTATTTTTATTTTTATTTTATTTTATTTTATTTTATTTTTTAATTTTTTAATTTTTTTTTATTTTTTAAATTTTAAAATCTTTAATTCTTACATGCGTTCCCAAACATGAACCCCCCTCCCACCTCCTTCCCCACAACATCTCTCTGGGTCATTAAAGCAGTAATTTTTCATATAACTGTTTTGGGTAATTTTTACACTGGTTTCCACTGTCTGTACCATTTTACTAGATATGTGTTGTTTTACGTCACTAGGTGTTATGGGAATTGGATGCACAGCAATAACTAAAAGGGATTGCTGTTGAGATACACAAAAGTGGGGGGAAAAAGACACATGGTCCTTGCATTCATGGTGCTTATAGGCTAGTAGAGGGGAAAGAAATAATCAAATACTCATGATGTTGAATGAGTATATTCACAACTTCTACGTGTATTAAAAAGAGAAGTGTATGGTATAATAGGATTCTATAAAAACTGATTTCACTCAGGCTAGGGAATCAGGATACCATCAATTCAAGCAGCAGGGGTAGCTTCAAATGAGCCAGCTGGCTAACAGCCTGTTGCCCAGATTCAACAAAGAAAACACCTTGCTTTGAGATTCCATCCTTCCCTTGTGTAAGAGGATTTAAACCATGTAAGAAGAGAGGAAAGTTGCTATAAAGGCCTCTCCTGTGACCAACTGTAATTCCAACTGTTAACCTTCTCTTCTAGTATGCAAGCTGTTGCAGAGAGGCAAATAGTTATTGTATCTTCATAGAAAATGTTTTCTGCCTGTGTTTTACTATTTTCTTTGTTTCCTTTATTTAAATTTATTTTAAAATGAACAGTATTTTTGCATTGTTAAGGGTTGGGAATATCCCCCGGAGAAGGCAATGCCCACCCACTCCAATATCTCCCACTTGCCCAGGGAATTCCACGGACGGAGGAGCTTGGAAGGCTACTGTCCATGGGGTCACAAAAAAATTGGACACCACTGAGAAGCTAACACTCAAGCCTTAATTTACAGACTTGGATTTTATTAACCCTCAAAGCAAAGACCTAAAAACATTTACTACTCCATGAGCTGAATGTGGAAATGTGAGCATTATTAGACTCTCCTGCTATTAAGACTACTTGAAGTTTCTGATTTTGTAGCCTTCATTTTCTTGGTATTCTCCAAGACCATTTGCCTGACACCCAGGAGACAGATAGTAAGTTTCTGGGGTACATGTCTCAAAAAATGTCC
Source organism: Capra hircus (assembly GCF_001704415.2). Taxonomy (NCBI): domain Eukaryota; kingdom Metazoa; phylum Chordata; class Mammalia; order Artiodactyla; family Bovidae; genus Capra; species Capra hircus. The sequence continues at coordinate 22,686,223 of NC_030833.1, read as the reverse complement.
TTCCACAGAGTAAGTCTCAGCAGTGTCTTCGTCATCCAAGTCTGATCTTAGTCTTAGAACTAAATAAACTAGTGGTGATAAACCAAGAAGAGAAGGGCAAATAATACCATTTTTATGATTAGTACCGATTCTGTGGGAGACTCTCTGAGTAGAGAAGTAGGCAGGAATGCAGTGGGGTGGAAGGGAAAGTCCAGAAACTTCTGATAATCAAGTTGACTTATCAGAAGAGGGAAGAGAAAGTAAGGAGCTAACTGTTTGTCTTACCACATCAAGCAGCTTTACATTTGACTCTACTTTTCTGGGATTTCTACCTCTAGATTCCCTATTCTCTAGGATTTTCTAAGATCATATCTTAAGAGGTCACTGAAGCAGACTTGAGACACACCTCAGGGTATTCACTTTGCTTCTGAGATGCCAAGTAAAGCCTCTGCAGGAGGCAAATCATCACAGGTCTTAAGTGTCCAGTATCTCCTTGACCCAAAGTCAGGAAAACTGCTGAAAGGATTCCAAGTGTAGGAAAATAACATTTGACAATCCCATAAGGAGTTTATCTTTATTAACAAAAGTTCAGTTCTGAGGAGTATCTCAATAAGAACAAATGATACCTCTCTTTATGTAGCCAGCATTCAGCAATAACAAATCCATTATTTTATGGGTAAGCAAGAGTGCCATTCTGTTTTCCTAGTTAATCTGACTCATTAACTGAAGTTGTCCACTTCCTTAACATTAACACACTTGATCCTCCAACTTGAAAAATACAAACTGTTTAGTACAGTATATATACAAATATATCCCATGTGATTTCCAAACCATGCTTTCCTATTCTTGATTTTATAGAATGAGTTTCATGATGCTAAAAAGTTTGCAAACCTTCACTTGCCACTTTATCACAGCAGTAATTTAGCAGCTAATGGGTCAAAAATCACAAGCAGGAAAATGCAGAAATTTGACCATTGATAATGAGGCACAAATGGGTGAATTTAAAAAAGAGAAAACTGCAGCTCAGAAATGTGATTTATCCTGAAGAAACATACCCCATTGTGTATGGGAAATAAACAAGGAAGGAGCTTTAAAGGCAAATTAGTGCCTGGCGGGCTGCCGTCTATGGGATCACACAGAGTTGGACATGACTGAAGTGACTTAGCAGCAGCAGCAGCAGCAGTGATTGATACGGACTACACTAAAAGTAGGTAGTTGGTGTTTTGACGTCCTACAACTCATTATAACAATAATGATCATAATGTCGCTGTCTCTTTTATCAATTGCCATGTACTGTGATGTCATGCATTGTGCCAAGGGCTTAGTAGGATGACCTCATCTGTTCAAAGTTCACATTCTGTGTACACAGTGAACTCTATATACTGCAGAAACTATTTAACTTCCTTGAACATTAGTTTATACATCTTCAAAGTGTCATTAAGGTCACAAAGCTAGTTTAAATTGGTAGACCTAGACTTTACAGTTAAGTTTAGCAGACTCCCGAGAGCAAACCTTTTGCTATCTTGCAGAATTTGAATGGACAGTAAGGACATCTGTGTCATTCATTTTACCATGAGAGAACTGTGTGATATAGAATCAGAAACAAAAAGCAAGTTTGCCTTCCATGAAAATTTCTGTAAAATCAAGAGTCTGGCCTACGTGATTTCTCTGCTCTTCCCCAGAGATAACTTTTTACCATTCTCCTCACTGAAAACTTCTATAGAGAGTCTTCTTGATTTCCTTCTGTTGCCACCAGGCAAATTAAACCCTAAATAGGCTTCCTCCGGTTGTAGACCAGAATGAATACATGAATAAAAGAATGACTAAGAATCATTTCTCACAGTGCTGTTGCAAATGCCATAAGAATATAGAGATGTATGAGGTGTGGAGTCAAAAACAACCTTTCTCTGATGTCCCTGGCCTCTTGGGTGTCAGTTCCACTATAGGACACTTACTATGGGAAGAATCCACAGGTGTCAAGAAAAATCAGTCTCCAAGTGTTCTTGCTGCATGGACCACCTGGATTTTTTCTTTCATCTTGATTTTCTAGCATCCAATGACTCTGGAGTCCAAAAAACTCTCCAGTTTGTGCTCAGGGATAACCAGCCTACAGTGGAAGAGGAGGATATTAGCAGGCCCTCTTTACTCCTCTTCTACTGCATATGGTGTTGGCTGCTGAGGGAGGTGGGTCAGCTGGTCACAGCAGCAGAGAGTAATGGGGTCTGCAGTCTATTTTCAACTCACACCCCCTACCAACATGTGAACTCTGTTGTTTCCCAGGCAAACAGTTCCTGCAGGAATACTGAGTGACAGACTGGGTGAAAGAGTGGAATCTGCTAGGACTGATCTATTTACAGTGGCCTGCAACTAGGACAGGAGAGAAATAACCCAAGGGATTTTTTTTTTAATTTTATTATTGGAGTATAATTGCTTTCCAATGTTGTTAGTTTCTGCTGTACACAACATGAATTAGCTATGTGTATACATATATCGCTTCCCTCTTGAGCCTCTCTTCCACAACCCCTCCCACTCCTCTAGGTCATCAAAGAGCACCAAGCTGAGATCTGTATTTTATATCGCAACTTCCCACTGTTTTATACATGGTAGTGTATTTATGTCGATGGTAATCTCCCAATTGGTTGTCCCACCCTCTCCATCCCCTCCTCCCCTTGCGTACACATGTCTGTTCTCTTCGTTTACATCTCTATTCCTGCCCTGTAAATAACTTCATCTGTAGCATTTTTCTAGATTCCATATGTTCTTTGTTCTTTGTATCTATTTAGTTTTGGCTATGCTGGGTCTTCGTAGCTGCATGGGCTTTTTTTAGTTGCAGCGAGAGGGACCTACTCTCTAGTTGTGGCACATGATTTCTCTTTGTGGTGGTTTCTCTTGTTGCAGAGCATGGCTAGTGCGCTCACGCTTCAGTAGTTATGGCTCCTGAGCCATAGAGCACAGGATCAATAGTCGTTGTGCACCGGCTTAATTGCTCCGCAGCACGTGGGATCTTCCTGGAGCAGGGTCCAAACCCGTGTCTCTTGCACTGGCAAGTGGATTCTTTACCACTGAGCCAACAAAGAAGCCCTAGATTCCATACATTCTTAAACAGACATGCTTGTTTATAGAAAATGGAAATATTATACTTATAGGAGATCTTGCACTTTCTACCCAACTCCTCTCTGAAGCCAAACTGTACTGCCACATGAATGGTCCTCTCAGAGCTGTACATTTTCTTTAACAAATTAGGCCTGTCCATCCACCTCTTTATATCACTATACTATTAAAATATGAGAGTGCTTTGGGGTCCTAGGTGATCTCATTCTTTCTGACTATAACTCTAATGCTGCTTGGTTATATTTTAAGGTGTATGCAAATCAGATTTACTTTTGAGATGTAGATGAACAAATTTACCTTTTTTCTTTGCGTTTTATTGAAATATAGTTGACATATAGCCCTGGATAAGGTTAAGGTATACAGCATCATAATTTGACTTACATCATGAAGTTATAATAAGAATATAACTAAATATATAACTACATATGATGTAACTAATAATATAATTAAAATATAATAATAATTATTACATAAGTTTAGTCAACATCTATCATCTCATATAGATACAAAAAAGAAAGAGAAAATTTTTTCTTTTGCTGAGAACTCTTAGGATTTACCCTTTTAACAACTTTTATATATGACATACAGCAGGGTTACTTATATTTGTCACATTGTACATTGCATCCATAGTACTCATTTATCTTATAATTAGAAGGGTGAAGGAACATCGCTCAGTCGTGTCTGACTCTTTGCGCCCCCGTGGACTGTAGCCTACCAGACTCCTCTGTCCATTGGATTTTCCAGGCAATAGTACTGGAGTGGATTGCCGTTTCCTTCTCCAGCGGATTTTCCCGACCCAGGGATCGAACCCGGGTCTCCCGCATTGTAGACAGATGCTTTACCTTCTGAGCCATCAGGGAAGTCCAACTTTGTACTTATTGACTGCCTTCATTCAATTTCCTCCCCTTAAATCTACCTTTTATAACCACAAATCTGAGTTTGTTTAGTTTTGATGTAAGATTAACCTACAATACTCTCTAGGTCCTGTTACACACCAGTGAGTCTATATTTCAATAAATTCCAAACAGTTCACCAAGCAAAGTCTATTTATAGTGTGTCAACATCTATTTGCTTTTCACAAAATATGTGCATCTTTTATGTGAAGAATTTATTGAGAGTTCCAGGTGCTCACAGTTGCATTCCTATGTGTTATATTGAAGAGACAATTTAGTTTTGATCCTAGAAACAATTTAATTAAGTCAAATATCAACAACTTAATTAAGGCAAACATTGACAATTTAACATATTTTTGTGAATTTTATTAACATTAACATCAGCATTTAGGTAATTCCTATGTTATCTCAATAGTTTTCTTGATAAGCACATTTTTGTTGAAGTTTAGTTGATTTGCAGTACTGTGTTAGTTTCAATTGCACAGAAAAGTGATTCAAGTATACATACATGTCTTTTCAGATTATTTTCCTTTTAGGTTATTATAAAATATTAAATGTTAGTCCAGCTCTTAAATAGTAAATCCTTGTTGTTTATTTATTTTACATATACTAGTATGTGACAGTTAATCCCATACTCCTAATCTATCCCTCTTCTCATCCCTTTTACATTAAACTCTCCTTACAGTCCTTCCACTTTGGGTATTTTATTTTATTTTGACTGTTTCTGATTTTTTTCCCTTTTTCTTCTTATTCAAACCTTTTTTCAAACAAACAAATGTATAGTTTGCTAGTTGATTGATTTTGATTAACTTTGAATTTTATTTCACTGCTAGTTAAAGGATGCTCAATTAAAGTAAACAGGTAGCTTGTTTAGTGTTGGTCAAAGGAAGGGATTAGGAACACAGAATATTCAACTACTTTGCAGCCAAAACATCATGGATCTTTTCCTCCAGCTTTTAAGTATATGTTAAATATTTTAAAATAAAATGAAAGGTATTTTTGTAAATAACTTCCAAATATTATAGTTAAGCTAAGCCTGTACAACTTGGCTGTTGCTGGAGATGCTGGGATTTGGAAAAGAGTGAACCAAATTCTCATTGACCACTTTGGCTTAGTTCTTCAATTTTGTAAAAATGTATAAGATTGTCCATAGAACCATGGGCCTCATCTAGGCCACCGAGAAGTTCACAACTCTGTATGGCCCTTCTCATCAACTGCCTTTCTCTAGACAGTGCTGGCAATTTCTCTCTATGAGAGATTACTGTGTAGTTGTCCTGGGCAGAGTGGAAGTGGGAGGCCTCTCACACTTGCAGGTGGCTTTATTTTCCTCGCATTTACTTCTTTTTCCTTTCATCTAAAAATATCTGTTAGTTTGTTAAATTGAAAAACTTGTTTTTATTAGGTTTTATTCTGACACACTTAGCACAGAAATTTAAACTTGCTCATTCTAACAGAACCTATTTACCTCTGCCCTCCCTCCCCTTCACCTACTCACCCCTGTCCCATCCACCCAAACAACACCATTGCAGATACAGGTAAACACTTGGTAAACCTTCACCAGAAGGTGATGATTACCTGTCTGGAATCGGAAAGTATTTGGAAATTAATATTTTATTTAGACATTGGGCTGGTGAGTCTGCATTTTCTTTAGTTTCTTTCTGTAAGAAATCAGTGATTTCATAAGCAATGTGCAAGATTTGGGGATTTCTGAAAAGTCAGCTGTGGATTGAGTAATTCTTCCCCATCTACTCCCTTTCAGAGATTAACAGTTTCTGAAAGGATGTTAACTGGAGCTCTTTAACCTCTCTTCCATTAGGTCTTACTAGATACTGATCTGTAAAATGAGGCTAGAGTTAAATAATTTAAATCACTTAAGATTTGAGGCTCTGAGAATTTAAGATAATTGACTACCTAAGACCACATGCTGATAGGAACCTAGATTTAAAACCAGGCACTTTGACCCTGGAGACAAGAGGCTTACTGACTCTACCACACTATTTTCCTAGGGCTTATTTCTCCCCCCATAAGATTAGTTGAAAAACCATTTTAAAATGGTAAAAAGAACATTATGAACGCATAGATATCTGTATATGAGTGTATGCTCTGGACAGCTCTCAGGGACGATGTCCAAACCCCACCATGTGACGCTACAGGAATGATGTGGTTTTTGCCAGTCTGTGTTGTTTGCTCACCTAATACCAGTCTATAAAGATTCATCGACAATACAGTGGTCTTTTTTGAATTCCTCTGTGCTTCAAGTTTCATCTCTTACTCACTCACTCTCTGAGTTCATCTTATTTGGACAAAGTAAATAAAAATAAAACTGCTTCAAAACTCAGATAATGTAGGCAAGCTTTGTAGAAAAAATATAACATAATTGTAATTTATTATAGAGAAGTTGACAGACTGTAAACTGAAGAATTGCTGGGTCTGTTTTCCCAAGAATTGCTGCAGTAAGAGAATAAATACTTAATGGGCTCTGTAGTAAAAATAACTCAGCAAACAGAAACCATGTGTAAGAGACACCATGTTCAATTAGGGGATGGAGCTGGGATATAGTTATTCAGCCCTGGAGACAGGACTACTGGAGTTGGGCAGAGATAGGGAATTTAGATAGACAGGCAGTTAGCAATGGCTGATCTGACAACTAGTTTTGAATCAGGTCTTGTCAGAGGGTCAGGGAACCTTGATTCCTTCTTCTTCCTTAAGGTACTTAGAATAATTTAAGGGCAGAGATTCAGACATAGAAAATAAGACAAGTAGCTGGCTAATATAGCAAAATATTTCACTAAGGAAAGCAAGAAGCCAGTTAGCAATTTTAAGCAAAGGATGAGTGGTAGAGACTGTTCAGCAAACCAAGTTCTTCTTCCATTGGACACAAAGTAAAGTTAAATTTGCTGGCCTCTTCACGGTTCCTCAGAGTACAGAGAGAAATAGTATTAGCTACTTCCATGGCTTCCCATAAAGCCATCATATACATGATTTTCTACTTTTTTCCCCAAGCAGACGAAGTATTAGATAGTTCTTTAATGATAAAAAAATTGTCGAGCCACAAGATGAGAGGGGCTTGAACCCCTCCCCCCCACTTCCTGCTTGGAAGGGAGCCTTCCAGAAGAACTCTATCCAGAGACAATTTCATGAGGGTTAATTACAAAACAATTTGGTTAAGATCCTGAATCTTATTTTGTTGCTGCAGTAGTAACCATGGAAACCACGGTCTCCACAGCTGGTTCAGGGTCAGAGTGCAGCTGACAAGGCTGACTGTGATGGATGTGGGTTGATTGTGACTGCTTAGTATCATCTTTCACCTATTCTGAAAATCACAGTCCAGTATTCCTAAGAAATCACCCCTGATCTCAGTTCATGTGTCTTTCATGGTATTGGCACAGTTCCTCTCCAAATTCAGAACATATGACCCAAACCCAGCTACTTGGCATATTTCACCTCACCTCTACCCAGCAACAATTAGATTTAACCCAATTTGGTCTCTTAAGAGTGATTGCTGGTATTTTTATTGGAGTTTCCAGGGAGGGAATAATCACTCTTCATGACCTGTCTCCACAAGATTGTATCTATAGCTTCTGGGGTCTTAACAGGAGGACATACCTGGAAATAAAATGAAAATAATAGAAATCAGAGTTGAAAACCACAGATAAAGAGGTTTGTGACAGCATTAAATGAACATTAGGATCCAGCAGTACCTGAAGTGAGGCCATATTTATAGTTTTCAGTTTTGTGTAAAAATATTACTATGTCATTCGGAATTGAAATTCTATAACTTAGACTCAAAGTAGTTTCTGTGATCTCCTAAACCTTTGCTTTTCAAATCATTCAGTCCATACATCTAGTAAAATCTAAGTAATATAGTTCCATATGAGAGAAGAAAGTTGTGTAGGAGTAAAAAGAGAAGATTATTAGGCAGACAAAAATATGATTGTTGCTTCTATTTTATCCAGAGGCTCTATTACACAGTAAAATTCATAAAATATTTTTTATTAATAGGATTTATGACATATAAATAATAACACAATAGATTTGGGATATCATTTGTAGTAAAGATTTGCTTTATTTGGAAGTCTTAAACCTACTCCACTTTGATTCTTTCTACCACCTTAGAAGTAAAAATACCTAATAAGATAATGCCACTAATACGGAAGGCAGGGTAACTGACTTACCTGTAAAATGCCCCAGGTAGACTGAGAACCATGGAGCAAATGCCAGTTCTTGACACACAGTGAGGCCAAATCATCAGAGTTTGGAGCAGAGAAAGCTTTATCACAGAGCCGTGCAAGAAGATGCATGGCTCATGCCCGAGAAAAAACCCTGAAATTTCTGAAGGCTTCCAGCAAAGCATTTTGCAGGCAAAGTGAGGGAGAGGTGTGGTTCAGTTTAGTTCAGTTCAGTCACTTAGGCTCAGTTGTGTCGAATTTTTGTGACCCCATGGACTGCAGCATTCTAGTGTTCCCTGTCCATCACCAATGCCTGGAGCTTGCTCAAACTCATGTCCATCAAGGTGGTGACGCCATCCAACCATCTCATCCTCTGTCGTCCCCATCTCCTCCTACCTTCAATCTTTCCCAGCATCAGGGTCTTTTCCAATGAGTCAGTCCTTCATATCAGGTGGCCAAAGGATTGGAACTTCAGCTTTAGCATCAGTCCTTCCAGTTAATATTCAGGACTAATTTCCTTTAGGATTGACTGGTTGGTTCTCCTTGCAGTTCAAGGGACTCTCAAGAGTCTTCAACACCACAGTTCAAAAACATCAATTCTTTGGCACCCAGCCTTTTTTATTATCCAGCTCTCATATCCATACATGACTACTGGAAAAACCATAGCTTTGATTATACAGACCCTTGTCAGCAAAGAAGTGTCTCTGCTTTTTAATATGCTGTCTAGGTTTGTCATAAGGAATTCCTTATAGCTCAAATGGTAAAGAATTTGCCTGTAACGCAGGAGACCAGGGTTTGATCCCTGGGTCGGAAAGATCCTCTGGAGAAGGGAATGGCAAGCCACTCCAGCATTCTTGGCTGGAGAATCCCATGGACTGAGGAGCCTGTTGGGCTACACTCTGTGGGGTTGCAGAGTTGGACACGACTGAGTGACTAACACACAGGTTGTGTCATAGCTTTTCTAAAAGGAGGAAGCATCAATTCCAAGGCTGAAGTGTGGTTAGTTTTTGCAAATTTCTTGGTGTCCAATTTTTGTCTAACTCTGTTCAGGTTACAATGTTCTAGTAAACCTCCAGTTGAGTTCAGTTCAGTCACTCAGCCGTGTCCGACTCTTTGCAACCCCATGAATCACAGCACGCCAGGCCTCCCAGTCCATCACCATCTCCTGGAGTTCACTCAAACTCATGTCCATTGAGTCGGTGATGCCATCCAGCCATCTCATCCTCTGTCACTCCCTTCTCCTCCTGCCCCCAATCCCTCCCAGCATCAGAGTCTTTTTCGATGAGTCAACTCTTCGCATGAGGTGGCCAAAGTACTGGAGTTTCAGCTTCAGCATCATTCATTCCAAAGAACACCCAGGGCTGATCTCTTCTAGAATGTACTGGTTGGATCTCCTTGCAGTCCAATGGACTCTCAAGAGTCTTCTCCAACACCACAGTTCAAAAGCATCAATTCTTTGGTGCTCAGCTTTCTTCACAGTCCAACTCTCACATCCATATATGACCACTGGAAAAACAATAGCCTTGACTATATGGACCTTTTTGGACAAAGTAATGTCTCTGCTTTTGAATATGCTGTCTAGGTTGGTCATAAATTTCCTTCCAAGGAGTAAGCATCTTTTAATTTCATGGCTGCAATCACCATCTGCAGTGATTTTGGAGCCCAAAAAAATAAAGTCTGATACTCTTTCCACTGTTTCCCCATCTGTTTCCCATGAAGTGATGGGACCAGATGCCATGATCTTCATTTTCTGAATGTTGAGCTTTAAGCCAACTTTTTCACTCTCCTCTTTCACTTTCATCAAGAGGCTTTTTAGTTCCTCTTCACTTTCTGCCACAAGGGTGGTGTCATCTGCATATCTGAGGTTATTGATATTTCTCCCGGCAATCTTGATTCCAGCTTGTGCTTCCTCCAGCCCAACGTTTCTCATGATGTACTCTGCATAGAAGTTAAATAAGCAGGGTGACAGTATATAGCCTTGACATGCTCCTTTTCCTATTTGGAACCAGTCTGTTGTTCCATGTCCAGTTCTAACTGTTGCCTCCTGACCTGCAGAGAGGTTTCTCAAGAGGCAGGACTGGTGGTCTGGTATTCCCATCTCATTCAGACATCTGAAAGAGATTTAAACCTCCAACAACAAAGATGTTATTCTCTGATCTACAGCTTTTTATCTTCATTTGAATGGGCTCATAGAGGTCAGAGCTCTGATAAAAGGCTATTATGTATATTTCAGGCTATAGAAAACATTCTTTTACAAAGATGCAGACCCAGGTTGGGTAGGATCAGCCTGGGGTCACAGAAATGGGCAGAGTCAGCATGACTACACACAGGTGACAAAGAAAAAGGTTGAAGTAAAAAGGAACATATCTAATATTGGAACCTGATTTGTTCTTCCCTATTGCAGTTTTACTAATAACAAATTGTTTTATATAATCCAGTGTCTAAACCAACTTTTTTGAAAGCTGAGTTAGAATTCTATTGCTCTGTAACCAGTCACCACAAATGCAGGAGCTTAAAACAATACCCACATATCATCTCACAGTTTCCATGGGTCAAGTGTCTGGACACTTTGCTCAAGCTCTCTATGCTGAAATCAGAGTGTTGGCTGAGGCTGTGGGCTCATCTGAGATTCAGACTCACTGGTTATTGGCAAGTTTAATCTTTTGTAGTATAAGCACTCACTTGGGGGTTACTATGAACTCTTAGAGATCACCCTCAGGCTTTAGCCAAGTAGTCCTCTCATAGCAGAGACTTCCTTCTTCAAAACCAACAGAAAATTATCTTCACAGTCTTCTTCACTGAAGCCTTATATAATTTAACATAATCAGGGAAGTGATCCTTCTGTCATGGTTATCATATAATGTACCCAAATCAAAGGAAAGACTATCCCATCGTATTTTCAGTTCCATCCTAAACTCAAGGGAAAGAGATTATACAAGAACTGTACACAAAGGGTCAGGAATCTCAAAGGCCATTTTATACTCCTGTCTACCACAGAAGGGATACACTTAGTGTAAATTATGCTTTGCAAAAAATAATAATAATAATAAACAGCAAAGCCACAAACAAAAACTAGGATGTTTGAGTGAGTAAAAACAGTCACAATTTAGTGTGTAGTGTGCTTTACTCCTGAGAGGAGAATAATTTGGGATTTCTGAAAAATATATTTTAGCTTTTCTTAAAAACCATGACTTTGGGAAAAAATAGTTTTTGATGATAAGTCCTTGCTAAGAAATAATTTTTTACTTCATGTGTTAGTTGGTCAGTCATGCCCAACTCTTCGAGACCCCATGGACTATAGCTCGCCAAGTTCCTCTCCATGAGATTCTCCAGGCAAAAATACTGGAGTGGGATTCCATTTCTTTCTCCAGGGAATCTTCCTGATCCAGGGATAGGATCAAGGTCTCCTGCATTGCAGACAGACTCTTTACCATCTGAGCCACCAGAGAAGCCCTTTTTACTCTATAGATCATTAACATTGGCAAATTTGGTGTATTCATTCATTCAATCATTCACTGATTTATTTATTGGGCTTCCCTGGTATCATATACTGAGCATCAACTGTGTGCCAATCCCTAACTCAGACAAACGTTAGACACAAATATTATTCTAATTTATAAAGATAAGCTCAAAATATGTTTTTATGATGTACTGAAATTGGAGTAATGGCTGAGGTATGTATTTGACTCTCAGAAGGAAGAGAAAGGACACACAACAGCATGAATGGGTACAGACAGGCCTTGTGATAGGTAAGGAGAAGTAAGGGACGTTTATTTTCCCTTAAATGTGGGGTAAAGTTGAGGAGTACATTTACAGAGAAAGATTAAGTTGGGTAAAGATTTGAAGGATCAAGACTAAGAGGGAGACAGAGAGATATGGAGGGAAGGAGGGAGGGTGAGTGAGAGGAAGTTATTATGGGAAAGATGAACAAAGAGGTTGAAATATGGATCTTTTTCCCACTTTGTGCCCAAGATAGATTCTGTGCTGTGAATATCAAATATATCCTTTTTATTATTATTTTTAATCCTATATTAAAATATCCCAAGACCATATGACTGGAATAACATCATTGAATCTTCACATAAAGATGCTGGGGTGAGAATAAGGATCAGAGATAGAGTGAAGGAACTGCCTGTGATCACAGGTGAGGGGACCTGAAATAGGGCAAGGGCCACAAGTCACCTCATTCATTTTGTCATTTCACTTCCCAGGCCCTCAACTGCAAGTATTGGTAGAGTCATGGAATATCCCTCTGAGATGGAATATCAAAATTCTTCTACCTGTTTTCCATATCGGTGTAGGAATTCTCTATACCACACTCTAAGCTGGCAAGCTCATTTCCTTGGAAAGCCCATCCTTAAATATTGCTCTAATTTCTAAGACATAAATCCAAGTTTTAAGCTTTCAAATTAAAATGTAAAAAGAAAATTATGAACACATTTTAATTTTCCATCGTCATTATAAGGATTCTGAGGAATGGGATATAGCATATGCTGACTGCTTACTGTTGATACTTTTTAGCACAAAATGAGACAGTAACCTTGTACCTTCTGCTGCTGCTGCTGCTGCTAAGTCACTTTAGCCATGTCTGACTCTGGGCAACTCCATAGAGGGCAGCCCACCAGGCTCCCCATCCCTGGGGTCCTCCAGGCAAGAACACTGGAGTGGGCTGCAATTTCCTTCTCCAAGGCCATGAAAGTGAAAAGTGAAAGTGAAGTCGCTCAGTCGTGTCCGACTCTTCACGACTCCATGAACTGCAGTCTACCAGGCTCCTCTGTCCATGAGATTTTCCAGGCAACAGTGGGTTGCCATTGTCTTCTTTGTGTACCTTCTGAATCTCTTTCAATTTGTGATATTAAGCAAAAATAGCCTTGAGGAGTTGTAATAAATGCTGACAAACTAGGTTGACGTGAAATAACACAAGGTGCTGATCCAATACTAAGTTCATCCTCTGACCCTTTGATCAAGATTATTGTCAGCCTCTATATGATTTACGTGTGAAACTTTTGATGCTAAAGGGGGAGACTGCTCACCAACCCTGAAGCAGCCATAAAACTAATATTCCTTAAATGACAATTGTTCTGTGCTTCAGTTGATGGGAAAGCTCTTTTGAAAAAGGTGTACTTTGGGTCTTCCCACTATTACTAGATCATCATCGTTATCTATGTTATTACATCTGGCCAGTACAAAATGACTTTAACCCCTGTTCTCCCATTCCACTGGGATGCAAGCCAGCCTCTTGACTGGGCACATGAGTGACTTTATAAGTAATGCCATAGATTTAACACCCTTCTGAAAGCAGCCCCTACATATTCATTTTTCATAAAATGTCTGCCATGGTGCAGTTAAAGGAGGAATAAGTCTTACCATCTTGATGACAGCCTGTGAAACTGAAACCATGCAATAGAGATTTCTCTAGGAAAATGGAAACTTGTGTTCTTTGACAGTGTAATTATTGCGCTCTGTCAAATTACTTGGCTTTTTTTAATAAAAATCATTGAATACTTGATGCAGATATTACTTTTGCTATCAAATATCACTTTAGGAAAAGTTAATAATTCAGGAACTTTTATATTTAAAAATGGCAAATCCAGTAGATGGATGAAATGTCACAGTCAGATAGCCTTTAAACCCTGATAGTTTTGTGTGATTGCTTCAGGCTTAAAGTACGATAGGATTCTGGAGAAAGCAAGGGATGCACACTAAGGAGACTCAGTGCCAACAACAGTACTGGGAATAATTTAAGAAGGGGTCATGACTGTTTTTTAGAAGAGAGATATTTCTTCTCCAGGAGTCACCTCTTATTTTATGACATTTTAACTTAAAGCAAAGGTCTAATTTTTGCAAAGTGTATAGTCTTTGAGTTGGCATTCATTGGTAAGTGAAAGCATTTTTATTCTTATGACAGCAGTTATAGTAATAATGATCATTTTAACTGGCACTTACTAAATGATTAACATATGCCTGACACTTCTAGATTCTTTACACATACTATCCTGTTTAATTTCCTTAACAGTGTGAGATAGGTTATGGCATTACCCCATTTTCCAGAAATGGAAATGAAAGTTCAGCAATATTAAATAACTTTCCCAATGTCACAAAACTAATAAGCGTCCTCAGGTGAATTTGTACTCTCACAGTCTGAGTCTGAACCAATCATTGTAATCATGACTCTTTAATGCTTTCCTGTAACAACGGTCACTGACTGAGTACTTGCTCCTGAACACATGGTAAGTTTTTTTTCATTTGAAGTTTATAGTACATGTAGGTAAGTCTTCTCCATTCTCCTTTATAAATGAGGAAACTAAGGTTTTTTGCTTTTTTAAGCTATGTTTCCTCAGTCTCTGCTAAAATGAATTAATTTTAAAACACACTTTTATATATCAGTCTCAAAAGTTAGAGGAGGTCAAATTTTATTTATTATTTTTAACATCAACACCATCTTCTTTCCTTGTTGATTTCTTTGTTTCCCATCCATCCCAAGGGGAACACAACTTTTACAGAACGACTTGGTAGACACGAGTAAGGACTTTCACATTCCAAGATAATGAAGGAGATGTAAAATATATTCAGTAGAAAAAGAGATTTTGTCTTTATCTTAACTTTTTCAACATTGATTTTTAAGGGTTGAAAAAATATGCACTCAGAACTAATTGCATGAATTTGACATGTGGAAGGAAATAATATATACATTTTAATATCAAGTTGTCACTTATGATTGCATCTTTTTCCACGGATGAAGGTAAAAATTTTATAATGCTAGATTGTGTATGTTAATGCTTTTTGTGACCTCTACACAACTGGAAGCATCTACTGTCTAGGAGAGACATATAAAGAGAGGATTTGTTTGTTTTTTCAAGTGTATTTGTGATAATGATACTTTGACTCTTGTGTCTTTGGTAAAATTCCTCAAAGAATATTATGTAAATTTTTTCATTAACCCTCACTGTACTAGTACATAGATACTATATCAATTTTATTGAGGCAGGAAATGTGGGAAACAATTGTGAGGCATTAGTGTCAGATCCATGGTATGATGCAATGATTCATGATTCATTCTAGTGGAGGTAGGTCTGTGAGAAGATGGAATAAAGAACAACATTTAAGAAATTCTAATGTCTGATTATCTCCCAGAAATAACTAACTTTCACAGGTTCCAGTGGTCCTTTATTTGGTCAATTTCTTAATGCATTTCCACATAAGAAAATATCATGATTCTTTTCTCTACCCTACTTCCTGGACTGGAATATGGTCTTCAACAGAACGACAGTATGGTAAGGTATAAAGCAGTTTTCCCATTTCTTAAGGACTGTAAAATTTTCAGTCTGGTCTCAAGCCATTTCCAAGCAGACCCTTAGGCACCTTCAGTTAAATTCACCATACATGTGGTCATCATAGGGTTTTTACAATGGTGTCTTATTCTTGAATAGCTGTTCATTGATCATCTTATTAGGAGGGATGAAGTCAGGAATGATCAAAGTCACCATCTTGGTTTGGCCACTCCTTGCTTTTCATTACAGAAACCAAGCCTTGTTGAAATTTTTTTTTCGAAACCATGCTTCAGTTTGATGCTGTTCTTTCAACCCACTTTTTTCCTTTTTCTGCTTTTTCAGGTTTCAGACCTGCATTGTGAAAGTTACCTTTGCCAACCCCTGGCTTCTTTCTTTTTACCTCTTCCAAACACTAGGGCAATTTTGAATCTTGTTAGTTATACGGAGCAGGGAGTATTAAAGCGGACATTGTAGACATGTCCAAGTTCCAATGAATCCTGTCTACTCTCAGAACTTCATCAAACCCTTTACTTTTTAACAGAATTTTATCACAGTAGACTGTTTTAATAATATGTGTCTGTAGGGAGAACTAGATGGCAGAATCTATGGACATTTGAAGCTGAGAATAAAAACCAAAAAACCCCTAATTCCAAGCCAAGTTCCAAGGCAACCCTTCGATTACTGAAGGGATTTGATCTCGAAGCATAATAACACAGCCCTCCTTCCAGTTTGTCTTTTCAGTCTGAGAACAAAAGAGCTATGAAGGACTGAACTTAGTGGCCCTTTCTTTTCTTAATCAAGGTTTCCAGGATGACACTAATGAAGGACTGATATCTATCGAGTGGTATAAGGAGGCAGAGAAGATGCCTGATTCTCTGCTGGGAAATTTGAGATAGAGGCTAGCATGAATTATCAGGTATGTTCAGCTACTAAACAAGAGGCAACCTCATCTGCATCTTATCACAGGAAAAACTAATAAATCCACACTGATGCACACTGATCACAGCAATGCCCTGTCTAAACTCTGCTATTAGAGCAGAAATCAAAAAACAATTAAAAAATGTGGTGCTGCCTTAATTTTGTGCCATGTCAGCTTACAACCACAAAATATTGAGAAATAAGTTTCTACTTGATAGCAATTACTTCTGCATCAAACTGCAGTTAATTGCTACTATTCCTGGCTTCGCTGTCTGGTCTAATCAAACCTGCTCCCCTGCTTTGCCTCAACAAGGACCATTTTTGTCCTTGCTCACTGTGAGCCATGTAATGCTCTTCTCTTCATCATCATCCTTCAAATTCAGTCTATTCTCTAAAATCAGTGCAGCCTCCACCACTTGCGTAGAGAATTCTTTGCCTCCCTTTGGCCTCCTCTCATTCTAAAAAATACAGTAGCACTTTATCTACTGATCCACATTAGTTACCTGATCAATGCAAATAAATAAAGGAAAACAATAAAATGGGAAAGACAAGAAATCTCTCCAAGAGACAAGGAAGCATTTCATGGAAAGATGGGCACAATAAAGGACGGAAATGGTATGGACCTAACAGAAGCAGAAAATATTAAGAAGAGGTGGCAAGAATACACAGAAGAACTGTACAAAACAGATCGTCATGACCCAGATAATCACAATGCTGTGATCACTCACCTAGACCCAGACATCCTGGAATGCGAAGTCAAGTGGGCCTTAGGAAGCATCACTGCAAAGCTTGTGGAGGTGACGCAATTCCAGTTGAGCTATTTCAAATCCTAAAAGATGATGCTGTGAAAGTGCTGCACTCAATATGCCAGCAAATTTGGAAAACTCAGCAGTGGCCACAGGACTGGAAAAGAGCAGTTTTCATTCTAATCCCAAAGAAAGGCAATGCCAAAGAACGTTCAATTTCACATGGTAGCAAAATAATGCTCAAAATTCTCCAAGTGAGGCTTCAACAGTACATAATCTGTGAATTTCCAGATTTCAAGCTGGATTAAGAAAAGGTAGAGGAACCAGAGATCAAATTGCCAACATCCACTGGATCATAGAACAAGAAAGAGAGTTCCATAAAAACATCTACTTCTCCTTTATTAACTATGCCAAAGCCTTTGACTGTGGATCACAATAAACTGTGGAAAATTCTGAAAGAGATGGGAATACCAGACCGCCTGACCTGAGAAATCTGTATGCAGGTCAAGGAGCAACAGTTAAAACCAGACATGGAACAATGGACTGGTTCCAATTTGGGAAAGGAGTACTTCAAAGCTGTATATTGTCACCCTGCTTATTTAACTTATATGTAGAATACATCATGAGAAATGCCGGACTGGATGAAGCACAAGCTGGAATCAGGATTGCTGGGAGAAATATCAATAACCTCAGATATGCAGATAATACCACCCTATGGCAGGAAGCGAAGAGGAACTGAAGAACCTCTTCATGAAAGTGAAAGAGCAGAGTGAAAAAGCTGGCTTAAAACTCAACATTCAAAAACTAAGTGAAAGTGAAGAAAGTGAAGTCGCTCAGTTGTGTCCAGCTCTTTGCAACCCCATGGACTGTAGCCTACCAGGCTTCCCTGTCCATGGAATTTTACAGGCAAGAATACTGGAATAGGTTGGCATTTCCTTATACAGGAGATCTTCCCGACCCAGGGTTTGAACGTGGGTCTCCTGCATAAGATCATGGCATCTGGTCCCGTCACTTCATGGCAAATAGATGGGGGAACAGTGACAGACTTTATTTTCGGGGGCTTCCAAATCACTGCAGATGGTGACTGCAGCCATGAAATTAAAAGATGCTTGCTCATTGGAAGAAAAGCTGTGACCAACCTAGACAGCATGTTAAAAAGCAGAGACATTACTTTGCCAACAATGTCCATCTACTCAAAGCTACAGTTTCTCCAGTAGTCAGGTGTGGATGTGAGAGTTGAACTATAATGAAAGCTGAGCACTGAAAAATTAATGCTTTTGAACTATAGTATTGGAGATGACTCTTGAGAGTCCCTTGGGCTATAAGGTGATCCAACCAGTCCATCCTAAAGGAAATGAGTCCTGAATATTCATTGGAAGGACTGATGCAGAAGCTGAAGCTCCAATACTTTGGCTACCTGATGAGAAGAACTGACTCACTGGAAAAGACCCTGATCCTGGGAAAGAGTGAAGGTAGAAATAGAAGGGGATGAAAGAGGATGAAATGATTGTATGGCATTACCTACTCAATGGACATGTATTTTAGCAAGCTCTCTGAGTTGGTGATGGACAGGGAAGCCTGGCATGCTGCCATCTATGGGGTTGTGAAGAGTTGGACATGACTGAGTGACTGAACTGAACTGAACTGACTAGTTTCTTTTTCTTTTTCCTAAAGTGCTATCTCACCTACTTAACTAGACTATTACTTATTTAGATTGATATCTAAATATCTAACTATCTAACAGAATCTAGCATGGTGGGCTTGATTAATATTTGTTTGTTTATTCATGTGACTTTTGTATAAATGTATTCAGCAACATTTAAGGAGATTATGATCTTGAGTGTAACACAATAAATTAGTGTTTCGTTGGATCTAAAGAACTCAGGATTTCAAAGATAGAGGAAAATTAGGATATTATTATCTAAATTCCTTGCTTTTCAGGGGAATAACCTGAAGCCAAGAAGATGAAGTGCCTTCATATAGACTGCTCAGCTGACTATGAAGTAGTGATTTTTTGGTTAATTATCTTGATCATGTAACCATTTCGTGATATAGACATATATCATACCCCCATACTCTTTGTATGGTTTCAACATCAGTAGCTGCAGGGGGGAAGTGGCTTACTCATAATGCTTCTGTGTAAACCACATGCAGGCCAGTGGTCATACAAGGGGATTTTAGATGGTACCATACTCCATTCATACAAAGCACCATGATAATTGTTACTGGGAACAGTCATAATAGTAATGTCTATAGAATATTATCTAAAAATGCCCTCAAATACACCATAATTTCTCTTCCTTAAACCTGTGTACAAA
This sequence comes from Capra hircus, assembly GCF_001704415.2. Lineage (NCBI taxonomy): Eukaryota > Metazoa > Chordata > Mammalia > Artiodactyla > Bovidae > Capra > Capra hircus. The sequence continues at coordinate 22,666,818 of NC_030833.1, read as the reverse complement.
CTTTGTTGCTATTCACAAAAAATGTTTTATTTAATAATATGTTACAAATTTGAAAGATTATGAAATACTGTAGGAGTAATTTGTTCAGTATTATACAACACATACATACAAAATACAATGCATGTAAAATACAAATGACAGTTGTCAGAATACCAGTGACTTATCAGTGGAGGTCATCTACCTCCACTACTATCACTAATGTAACTATAGAAGGTGGTACCCTAGTGCGCTGTTGCTGTGGGAGTTATTAGGACTTAGCTGAGCACAATTCTAGTGTAAACAGACTTCCCACATTTAGATGCGCTGCTCTCTAATGCAGTATCATCATCATTATCATCACTATCTTTAAGACTGAGATGAGGGCCTCTAAGGATGCAAGTTTTCTATTGTATGTAAAAAACTGCCATCAAGTTAGTGGCATAAAATTATAGACATTTATTGTCTCACAGTTTTTGTGGGTCAGAAGTGCAAGCACAGGTTATTTGTGTCCTTGTTTTCAGAGTGTCAAAAATTTAAATTAATATTTTGGTAAAATGGAATTTTCATCTGAGGATTAGAATCTTCTGTCAACTGCATTCAGGTTGACAGAATTCAGTTTCTTGTGAGTATGACACTGAGAAGCTCATTCTGTTTTGTTTTCTTTTTGCTAACCATTGGCCAGGGATCATTCCCAACTCTTAGAGGCCACTCTTGGGTCATACTCGTGTGGTCATCTCATAATATGGTAGCAGGAAAGTCTCTCTAGTCTCCTACAAGATCTAATGTAACATGACCAAATTACAGAAGACTGACTGTATAATTACAGACAGAGGTCTCATCCACACTCAGAAGGAGGTGATTATAAGGAGTGTTCATGAGGAAGCAGGAAGCTTAGGACATCTATCCCTATGTGTCATGGATATATATAGTCATAAGTTAAAGAAGACATACATCCTCAGTTAACTAGGAAAATCAGTTATCAGATCTATCCATGCTTGCCCTTGTTCTTTCAGCCCCTTGGGTAAAGATATATTCTGAGAATTGCTTTGCCCAGTAATCAGAAGACCAGAAAGACTTTTAACTTCTGCTTCAGAAGTCCCCAGCTATCTGAGCAGGACACACTTATTCAAGCCTCCTGGGTCTTAATTTTCTCATTAAACACCAAGACCTAATGCATCTTTTTCCTTCTCTCTCTCACACACACAAAATGTTGAGAAAAAAAAAGAAAAGTGAACTAATAAAAGTGATAATGAACTTGGAAAATTTTAAAACAATGAAACACTATGTAATTATAAACTATATAGAGAAACTAGCCAAAACTGTTATAAAGTCTTTCATTTGGGCCACATACCCTTTTTATCACTTTACATAAAAAGTACATTATTGACTAGTTATAATAAGGGAGAGTAAATTTAATAAAAATTTATCTGTATGATTAATCATATTGTAAAGCCAAAACATCAGCACGTCTCACCTCTTGCATGAACCTCTGCATCTCAGTAGTAAGATATGATGTAGAACTATTGTTGCCAAGCCTTATATGATGTGTAGGCAAGCAGGGCAGATTATTTTACCTCTAAAGAGACTTGAATCAGTGGCTTCTGATCTCTGTAGTCCTCCTCAGAATGAATTGTGCAAAGTCTCTAACGTCAGGTTCAATGTTCAAGGTGGACTCTTCTGATTAGCATAGTTCAGGTCAGAAATCTGTAACCTGTGGAAGAAGGTAGGAGCATGAGTATCTTGCATTCCCATCTTCTAGAAAAAGAGGCAAACTCTGCCTCATACCAACACTCATGCATTAATAAAGGAGGCTGCCAGATATAGGTTGTGGTTGTTCAGTTGCTAAGTAGTGTCCAACTCTGTGACCCCATGGACTGCAGCACTTCAGGCTACCCTGTCCTCCTTTATCTCCTGGAATTTGCCCAAATTCATGTCCACTGAGTCAATAATCCAATAATCTCATCTTCTGTCACCCCCTTCTTCTTCAGTCCTCAATATTTCCCAGCAACAGGGTCTTTTCCAATGAGTCAGCTCTTTGCATCAGGTGGCCAAAGTATAGGAGCTTCAGCTTCAGCACAGTCCTTCCACTGAATATTCAGGGTTGATTTCCTTTAGGATTGACTGGTGTGATGTCCTTGCAGTCCAAAGGACTCTCAAGAATCTTCTCCAGCACCACAATTTGAAAGCATCATTTCTTCTGCTCTCAGCCTTCTTTGGGCTTCCCTGGTGGCTCAGATGGTAACAAAATCTGCCTGCGATGTGGGTTCAGGTTTGACCCAGGTTCAATCGCTGGGTTGTGAAGATCCCATGGAGAATGGAATGGCAACCCACTCCAGGATTCTTGCCTGGAGAATTCCATGAACAGAGGAGCCTGGCAGGCTATATAGTCTTTGGGGTCACAAAGAGTTGGACATGCCTGAGTGAACCTTCATCTTTCTGTCAGCCTTCTTTATGGTCTAATTCACACCTGTATGTGACTACTGGAAAAACCATAGGACTACACACACCTTTGTCAGCAAAGTGATGTCTGTACTTTTTACTACGCTGTCTAGTTTTCTTAGAGATTTACTTCCAAGGAGTAAGTGTCTTTTAATTTCATGGCTGTAGTCACCATCTACAGTAAATTTGGAACTCAAGAAAATAAAATCTGTCACTGTTGCCACTTTTTAACCCATCTGTTTGCTGTGAAGTGGTAGGACTGTATGTCATATTCTTAGTTTTTGTAATATTGAGCTTTAAGCCAGCTTTTCCACTCTCTTCTTTCACCCTCATCAAGAAGCTCTTTAGTTCCTCTTCACTTCTGCCATTAGAGTAGTATCATCTGCATATCCATTGCTGATATTTCTCCCAATAATCTTGATTCCATCTTGTGATTCATCCAGCCCAGCCCATGATGTACTCTGCATAAAAGTTAAATAGGCAGGCTGACCATAGAGAGCTTTGTCATACTCCTTTCCCAATTTTGAATGTTTGTTTTTCCATGTCCAGTTCTGTTGCTTCCTGACCTGCATACAGGTTTTTCAGGAGGCAGGTCAGGTGGTCTGGTATTCCCATCTCTTTAAGAATTTTCCAGTTTGTTATGATTCACACAGTTAAAGGCTTTAGTGTAGTTTATTTTAAAAAATGATGTTCTTGTGGAATTTTCTTGCTTTTTCTGTAATCCAGTGAATGTTGGCAATTTGATCTCTGATTCCCCTATCTTTTCTAAATGCAACTTGTACATCTGAAAGTTCTTAGTTCAAGTACTGTTGAAGCCTAGCTTGAAGGATTTTGAGCATTACCTTGCCAGCAATTAAATGAGCTCAATTGTTCCATAGTTTTAACATTCTTTGGCACTGTCCTTCTTTGGAATTGAAATGAAAACTGACCTTTTCCAGTCCTGTGGCCACTGTTGAGTTTTCCAAATTTGCTGACATATTGAGGACGGCACTTTAACAGCATCATCTTTTAAGTTTTGAAATAGCTCTTCTGGAATTTCATTACCTCCACTAACTTTATTCATAGTGATGCATCATGAGACCCTATTGACTTTGCAGTTTAGGATGTCTGGCTCTAGGTGAGTGACCACACCATTGTGGCTATCCAGGTCATTACAACTCTTTTTTTATAGCTCTTCTGTGTATTTGTGGTCAAGAAGGAGATGGAAGGCTTCCCAGGTGGCTCAGATGGTAAAGAATCTGCTTGCAATTCAGGAGACCTGGGTTCAGTTCCTGCATTGGGAAGATCTCCTGGAGAAGGAAATGGCAACCCACTCTTGGTTCATTTCCAAGACCAAATATAGGAAAGGGATACAGATGTTGGGCAGTGAAGAAGTGGTACATGTTTACATAGCCAAGAACTAAATCTTCAACACATTTTTATTCCCAGGACCTATCACAGTTTCTGGTGCATAAATGACTCCCATAAAATACACAATGAGTGAATGGAAGACAGAAATACCAATACCTATTTTACTCCAATTTTAATAACATGTCCCAATAAATGATGAGCATCATATATATATAACTGTTTTTTGAGTAAAAGAGGAGAGGACATACTTAACCTTTAATGTTGATACCAAGGATGATGATATCTTCCTAAAATACACACTCTGAGGGCTTCAGAGCCAGTTATTACTAGTAGTATATTAACATTCCCATCTTAATTAAAAGCCACTGAGAGAGCCAACACAATACTAATTTATTCATTTATTTTGAAATTCCTTTTATTTATTTATATCATGACTTTTATGCATATTTTGTATTTTTACCACTGTATTAATTATAAAGGTGAGCAAAAACAGACTGAACCTGCCCAAATACAGTGTACAGTGAAGTTCTAAACACAGTAATCCATGAAAAATGAAAAAAGCAATTACTGTCATCTTATAAGCTATCAGATAGAGCAGCTGGTGCAAAGAGATTATATAATGAAAGACATGACCTAAACATAGGGTTCAAAGCAAGGCTTCTTTGAAGAATTAACGGTTGAACTCAGATTAAAAGAATTAATAGAACATAACCAACTAAAATGGGTAGAGGCAAAACATATGCAAATATCTCAGAAGGGCAGAAATATAGTATTCTTCGTATTAAGTATTTTACTTGTATTTGAAGGACAAGGGGACTCCTTAGAGGGTCTGAAGGTAAGCTTCCTCTGCCCTGGTCAGATTTGACATTTGGGAATGTAAGCGTTCTTGTACAATAAAGAATGATTGCAGGGTAAAAGACTGGAATATGAGACCAGCTAGCAGACTAGATGAGAGATGAATGGGGGCTTTGGCAAAGACTGTGGTGGAATTGAGATGCAAATCCTTGGTGACAAATTGAGGGCCAAGGGGCAGGTATGAAGAGGAGGGAAAGGGCAAAGGAGGAAGGACAAACACCAACTTTGTCTTAGTCCCATTACAGCTCTCTATTACATGAGAATGTTAGCGAAAATCCAACCACATTAGATTCCCCAGAAAATTCATCATGTGATCTTATTGAAAATTACCACTTAAATCCATAATCCAAATCCAATTAGTCATTTTTTTTGCCATAAAGCTTGAAACTTTCATTTGACCCAGTTAAACTTTTTATTTTCTTTCTTTTAAAAGCCATTATGTTCAAAGTAAAATAATGACTTCCTAGTGAAAAATGTATTCCTAATTCTACAATTACTTTATTAAAAATTGCCAGTTTAAATACTTAAAGTCTGAGATTGGTCTAGGAAATAAATTATTTAATACATATTATAACTTTCTTTCAAATAATTACTTAGAGATGGTGGAGAAAGAGATTGGGCTGAGAAGTTCCAAAGTATAATTTTAGATCTGATCTCCCTGGCACAAATCAGGCTTCATTGTTTGTTATGAAATGAGGGTTGCACTCCTGGTTTCCTCTGGGGTGTGTAATGCATATATCTCAGGCTTTCCAGATAGCTCAGTCATAGCCTGCCAATGCAGGAGACATAAGATGTGGGTTTGATCCCTGGGTCAGGAAGATCCCTTGGAATAGGAAATGGCAACCCACTTCAGTATTTTTGCCTGGGAAATCCCATGGACAGAAGAGCCTGGCAGGCTACAGTCCATGGGGTCACAAAGAGTTGGACACGACTGAGAACACACACAGAGTGTGTGTATTCATGTGTGTGTGTGTGTGTGTGTGTGTGTGTGTGATCACAGTTTATCATGAACAAGGAGGTATCTTTAATCAGCAGGAATCTCCTTTTTAGTCTCAGTGGTCAAAAGATTGTCTATGTAGGGAATTCCTTACCACACCCACCACTGAAAGCTTCCTCTCCATATCTCTATCCCAGCACCTGTCATGCATGTTTGAAAGCTAAGACTTCCTACACAGGCAACATAGAATACTTATTTCAGTTCAGTTCAGTTCAGTCGCTCAGTCGTGTCCGACTCTTTGTGACCCCATGAATCACAGCACGCCAGACCTCCCTGTCCATCACCAACTCCCAGAGTTCACTCAGATTCATGTCCATCGAGTCAGTGATGCCATCCAGCCATCTCATCCTGGGTTGTCCCCTTCTCCTCCTGCCCCCAATCCCTCCCAGCATCAGAGTCTTTTCCAATGAGTCAACTCTTCGCATGAGGTGGCCAAAGTGATGAAGTTTCAGCTTTAGCATCATTCCTTCCAAAGAAATCCCAGGACTGATTTCCTTCAGAATGGACTGGTTGGATCTCCTTGCAGTCCAAGGGACTCTCAAGAGTCTCCAACACCACAGTTCAAAAGCATCAGTTCTTCTGTACTCAGCCTTCTTCACAGTCCAACTCTCACATCCATACATGACCACAGGAAAAACCATAGCCTTGACTAGACAGACCTTTGTTGGCAAAGTAATGTCTCTGCTTTTGAATATGCTGTCTATATTGGTCATAACTTTTCTTCCAAGGAGTAAGTGTCTTTTAATTTCATGGCTGCAGTCACCATCTGCAGTGATTTTGGAGACCAAAAAATAAAGTCTGACACTGTTTCCACTGTTTCCCATCTATTTCCCATGAAGTGATGGGACCAGAGCTATTAATGACTGAAGAAAATGACAGTGAAGTCCTTCAGCCATGTCCAACTCTTTGCGAACCCATGGACTATAGCCTACCAGGTCCCTCTGTCCATGGAATTTTCCAGGCAAGAGTACTGGAGTGGGTTGCTATTTCCTTCTCTAGAAGGGGAGTATAATTGCCAAATTATCTGTATTTTCCAACAAATGAGAATAAACACCAGGATTAATGAAAACTGTGGTAGAGTGCAGTCTGGAATTATATACTCTGAGCACCTGATCAACAAATGAGGAGCACTGGGAACTACTCAGGAGGGAGTTGGGCAACAGGTAACCAGAAACCAACTTTGCCAAATGATCAGTATTTCTGGGTACCAGTTCTGTCTTCTAAATGAATCACATTTTAATATTATATTTTTTGTTCATGTAGTCCATGTTCCCCAAGGCTTAACTTTGCTTATCTCACTTTACAAAAATATGGCTTTCTTGTACCTCAGTCATAAGGCAAAACCCTGGGTACTATCTATAGAGTGGCTGAATTTGGATGCTTTAGAAAGTTGCCACATTTCAGTCCGAATGTCCCCTTTTATTGGAACCACATTTTAGAGAAACCACATTTTAGAGAAACCACATTACCCATTAGGGTATGCTGGAGTGAACTGGGGTGGACTTTGTTCTTTCAGTTCTCTTTTTCTCCATCTTCTCTCTCCTCCTGATCCTTTTTTTTTCTCTCTCTCTCTCAATTTTTCTCTTGACTCTGATACATGAGAATATAAACGTGTCAAAAGTGCACCCATTTTTACTCTGTTTACTTCTGTTCATCCTTCTGGCCTCAGTATAAATGCTATTTCCTCTGGAAGAAAGGAGAAAGTTCTGTCTCCCCTCAGCAACTCACTCCTCTAGCTCCCCATTCCTCAGAATACACTTTATATTATCTGATATAATGCATGTGTGCTCAGTTACTAAGTTGTGTCAAACTCTTTGTGACCCAATGGACTATAGCCTTCCAGGCTCCTCTGTCCATAGGATTTCCATGGCAAGAATCTTGGAGTGGGTTGCCACTTACTTTTCCAGGGGATCTTCCCAACCCAGGGATTGAACCTGTGTCTACTACATTGGCAGACAAATTCTTTACCACTGAACCACCAGGGAAGCCCATTTGACATAATATGTACTGGTATTTACTCTACATTAAATTGCTGATCTGCTTGTGTAATGATGTCAGCTAGAGTCAGTCTTGCCTCTTGGAATCTGGATAAAATTGCATTGAACCTCTTGGTGCCATGCCCTGAGAAAACACATGCCTCCACAAGTTGACTGCTAATTACAAAGGTGAAGCAAAGGGGTTGTGAGTGGGTATTTATTCTCCTGGCTTAAAACTGGTAAGAAAGTGAGAGATAACTGTACTGTTATCTGGGCCTAGAGTTGAAACCCATACCAGAGCTCAGCTGTAACATCAACAAAACAGCAAGAACCATTTATGTGTATATCATATTTCATTGGCTTTTTGAGGGAGATTTTCTGGGAATGGCTTACAGGCAAAGCATATTCCTGCTCATCTCTTGTCTCTCCATCTGGTCTTAAAAAGTCAAAAGTCAAATTGACTCTCTTATTTTTTAAAGTATCTTTCTCCCTGTAAAACTTGGCCACTGGACAGCACTTTTACAATTGGGTTAGGATTGGGGAGGTCCAATTTCTGAAGTTCTTATCCAAATATCTAACAAATTTCTCTCTGCAAGAGAAATCCTAGAATTACTGCTAAATTAACAGTTTTCTTCCAACCCATTCCACTTGCTTATCTTCCTTAGTAGATTATAGGTTACATAAGAAAAGTGACTATGTTCACCTTGCTTATATCTGTGTTCCCAGAAGAATGCCTGGCATGTGGAAGTGGCTAAAAAGACTTTGGTGAGGGAAGAAATAAATGGGAAAGATACCATCCACCTATGGAAATGAACAAAATGATTGAAGCCTCTGACATTCCAGCCTCTTAGCCAAGGACCTATAAAATTAAGATTTACTAAATCATTTTTTACTATTGGAGTGAAATGAGAATATTTGCAGGGGCATATAAATTGATTATGTCTTTGTTCTGAAAAAAAGTATGGTGACGAGATGCAGAACACATCTGTAATAATTAGATAATTGATAAGTAAGCATATCTTTGGAGTTGTCTGTAAGACAAAACAAGTTGAATGCAGTAGAGAGTGGAAAGGTCGTTGCCAGGGCTAGAGCGGAGAGGAAGAAATGAGGAGTTGTTCAAGGCATAAAGTTTCAGTTATGCAATATAAGGGGGCTCTCAAGATCTGCTCTGCAGCATAGTGAATATAGTTAATAGTAGCATTGTATACTTAAATTTTGAGAATTTGATAATTTCATATTAAGTGTCCGGACCATTATAAATAAAATTTTTCAGAGAACATACTTGGGTGCTGGTTAAACTATTTGAGTGGACTTTTATGGAAAAGTAGAAACTTTTTGAAAAGTATATTTATTGAAGTAGCTGATTAACAAAGTTGTGTTGTTTTCAGATATACAACAAAGTGATTCAGTTATGCATGCATATCTATTGTTTCAGATTATTTTCTATTATACATTATTACAATATTGAGTATAGTTCCCTGTGCTGTACAGTAGGTTCTTGTAGGTTATATGTTTTGTGTCTGTTTGTTTTACGTGGGTGTGTGTTAATCCCAATCTCCTAATGTATCTCCTTGTCTATTCCCCTTTAGTAACCATAAATTTGTTTTCTGTGTATCTGTTTTTGTCTTGTATGTAAGTTCATTTGTATCAATTTTTTGTTTTTAGATTTCACATATAAGTGGTGAAAGTGAAAGTGAAAATGTTAGTCACTCAGTCATGTCCCACTCTTTGCGACCCCAGAGACAACTGAAGCCCACCAGGTTCTTCCGTCCATAGGATTTTCAGGAAAGAATACTGGAGTGGGTTGCCATTTTCTTCTCCAGACATATAAGTGATATCATATGATATTTGTATTTCTCTGTCTGGCTTACTTCACTTAGTATGATAAACTCTATATCCGTTCATTTTGTGCAAATGACATTATTTAATTTTTTATGGCTGAGTAATATTCTGTCGTATATCTTCTTTGTCCATTCCTCTGTCAATGGACACTTAGGTTGCTTCCATATCTTAGCTTTTGTAAATAGTGCTGCAATGGACTTTGAAGTGCATGCATCTTTTCAAAGTATGGTTTTCTCTAGATTTATGACCAAATAGGAAAAGGAGTACATCAAGGCTGTATATTGTCACCCTGCTTATTTAACTTCTATGCAGAGTACATCATGAGAAACGCTGGGATGGAAGAAACACAAGCTGGAATCAAGATTGCAGGCAGAAATATCAATAACCTCAGATATGCAGATGACACCACCGTTATGGCAGAAAGTGAAGAGGAACTAAAAAGCCTCTTGATGCAAGTGAAAGTGGAGAGTGAAAACGTTGACTTAAAGCTCAACATTGAGAAAACGAAGATCATGGCATCTGGTCCCATCACTTCATGGGAAATAGATGGGGAAACAGTAGAAATAGGGTCAGACTTTATTTTTTGGGCTCCAAAAGCATTGCAGATAGTGATTACAGCCATGAAATTAAAAGACATTTACTCCTTGGAAGAAAAGTTATGACCAACCTAGACAGCATATTCAAAAGCAGAGACATTACTTTGCCAACAAAGTTCCATCTAGTCAAGGCTATGGTTTTTCCTGTGGTCATGTATGGATGTGAGAGTTGGATGGTGATGAAAGCTGAGCACCAGAGAATTGATGCTTTTGAACTGTAGTGTTGGAGAAGACTCTCGAGATACCCTTGAACTGCAAGGAGATCCAACCAGTCCATTCTGAAGGAGATCAGCCCTGGGATTTTTTTGGAAGGAATGATGCTAAAGCTGAAACTCCAGTAAATTTGGCCACCTCATGCGAAGAGTTGACTCATTGGAAAAGACTCTGATGCTGGGAGGGATTGGGGGCAGGAGGAGAAGGGGACGACAAAGGATGAGATGGCTGGATGGCATCACTGACTCGATGGACATGAGTCTGAGTGAACTCCGGGAGTTGGTAATGGACACGGAGGCCTGGCGTGCTGTGATTCATGGTGTCGCAAAGAGTCGGACACGACTGAGTGACTGAACTGAACTGAACTGACTGATGACCAGGAGGGGGATTTGAGGATCATATAGTAGCTATATTGTTAGTTTAAGAATCTCCATAATTTTTCCATAGTGGCAGCTTGATCAGGGTCTTGAAAGATGGGCGGGATTCAGACCAGAAGTGAGGATAGGGTGGGACGCTTTCCTGCGCAGAGGGAATCAGGAGTCAGAATAGTGCCACTGAAATGAGTTTGGAATGTATACTTGACAGAAGAATTTGGCTTAGGAGGAAGAGTTATATGGTAGAGAGAAGTGAATCTCAGATAATATAATATTCTGTGCTTGGAGGCACCAGGAGAAGCCCAGTGGAGACCTTTGAGCTCCTACTTTTAAGTAGTAAAAGCCTCTATAGGATTTTGAGCACAGAAGTGACTCAATTGGTGCTTCCTTCAGGTACTTTTTATGTGTTACATATTAATCATTTACACCTTATAACTACCCAGTGGGTTGAGACATGTCCATATTTCACAGATAGATAATCTGATACTCAAAGAGGCTTATTAAATTCCCCACGGACACACATCAAGCTACTGGCAGAGTTTAGATGCAATCCTGATCCTCAAACTCCACATTCAGGCTCTTTTCATTTTGTTTTTGTAACTGTAGAAGGGAGGTTACAGGCAGAAGATTATGAGGAAGTACAAGTTTTAGAGAGAAAAATGGTGATGGTCTGAGGTGTCCCTCTCTTTCCTGAAAGGGAAGGAAATCTGCTCAGAGGAAAATGCTTAGTAGGTGAAGAGTCCACACAGCAAATACTGAGAAATACCTCAGACTCTCAGTATAGCCTGTACTAACTGAGCCCCAGAGATAGCTGAAGCACCCAGAAGACAATAGTCAGTGGGGGCCTTTTTGAGCTCTTGCAACATATCCCTTCTCTGGGCTGTGAATTGTGCCCAGAGACACAGCAGGGCTTGTCTAAGCATCAAATGAATATCCCATCTCAGACTCAGTGAGGAAAATGGTGCCTTGTCGTTCTAGTAACTACGACTTTCTTAAGTATATGTCCATTTGGATGTTTCTTGACTTTCTTTGACCTCTTGCCAGCCTGTGGGTTGTTTGTGACAAGAGTATAGCAAACAGTCTTGTTTGTTATAAGCCTGTTACAAGAGTGTAATTGTGAAGTCAGGGAGGCTGCAAGGTGAGGGAAGAACAGGAAAAATTAGGAAATGGTCTGTGTACAAAATATCCGTGACCAGCGACCTGATTTAGGTGTTTGTTTACATAGACAAACAACAGGGAACCATCTCTGAAAATTAGACATTGCTATAACGTCCTGAGGAGAGCGTTGAGGGCCCCAGAACACCAGGCTTCTACTTGGGATGCAGGCAAGTGACCCTTCAACCACACAGAGCAGAAACTGGACGCTGCCTCTAGATGTTCACCAGTCAACCATAGCTTTTGTTGACAGTCCTATGAAGGTGACTCCCTTCAGTGTCTCCAGAAGAAATGCCCATTCATGCTTTAGCCCATATGTGAAACTCCCCTGCCTTGCCATCAGCTGAACCCTCACCTGGAGATGAGAAACTGTCCTTGCCACATGCCTCTAGGGCAGTATCATTGTTTGTTTAATCCTAGATAATATTATCATAAAAGATATTGATGCTGAAAATAGAGAATGTTAGCCTTATAGTAAGTTTAGGATGTTTGAGATGAATGCAAAGGAGATGAATATTCCCATTCTAGATATCAAATAGAGGTTTCAAGTGTTGAATGCTTTAAGGCATCAAGCCCTGAGATTACATTCTCAAAAATTCCATCAACAGTGCTCCAAGATCAGTTGTATTCTCATCATTCCACAGATGATCTCAGATATAGGATGCAAAATTCTATAAATGCAAAGCTTAATGAGCTAAGGTAACAAAAGATATATGTAGTGAAATTTGGATTAAGCTGGTCTCCAATATTTCATGTTCATTGTGTTGCAAAACAAAATAAGTCACCAATCACTAGAATATTAAGTAACTGACATATGATGTTATGGAATAATTTTTTGGCTTGAAGACAGGGTTTCTGGTTGAATTGAACACGTCCAAATTTCATCACGGGTTCTGAAAGTTGTTAAGTCTTGGATTATATAACTGATGTGTGCTTGATTTCTGTTGTAATTTCTCTCCTGCTGTTTGAAGGTACATGTAGCAATATAGTTCTGGTGCTGATTCTTGTACTCATGTGACCTTGAATACATTATTTCTTCTGTCTGGGTTTTCCCGATATCAAACAATATGAAAGGTTTATTTGATGTACAATATGCATTTAAAACTCAGATAAATAGTTCATTTGGAGGTTGGAGAGTACCTGGAAAAGAGAACCAGGGAGCCTCTGAAGGTGTGCATATTGTTCTATTTATTGATCTATGCTTTGATCACTAACTACAGTGGGAAAAATTTACTGACCTCTATACTTATGAATTTTTCATTTCTCTTTAGTCATGTCTTATTGAGTAAAAACATTTTCTTTAAAGACAAATAGACAACAACAAAAAATCCCATATTTCCACCTAAAATCCTCATTAGTTAAAAAGAAGAGGCAGGTATAAATGCATAGAAACTAAGCAAACAGACAACAAAGATACATAAAATTTTAAATGAACTCTCATTTCTTTTGAGAGGATACTGAGGAGAAAAGTAAGTGTAGGACAAGAAAGACATTCCAGAAATGACCACAGCTCTAAATGGGTTGTTCTTCAGTTGTGTCTGACTACTTGCGACCCCATGGACTGCAGCACACCAGGCCTCCCTGTTCTTCACCAACTCCTGGAGCTCGCTCAAACTCATGTCCATTGATCTGATGAGGCCATCCAACCATCTCATCCTCTGTCATTCCCTTCTCCTCCTGTCTTCAATCCTTCCCAGCATCAGGGTCTTTTCTAATGAGTTGGCTCTTTGCATCAGGTGGCCAACGTATTGGAGCTTCAGCATCAGTCTTTCCAATGAATATTCAGGGTTGATATTCTTTAGGATTTACTGGTTTGATCTGCTTCCAGTCCAAGGGACTCTCAAGAGTCTTCAACACCACAGTTCAGCTTAATTAAAAGATTACTAACTCAAGCTTCCCTTTGAAATATGGCCTTTTATTCCCATATATGGAAGGAAATATGGTAATCCTGTGAAGGTGACTCCCTTCAGTGTCCGTAGGACACTGAAGACAAAAATATTCAAATGAATATTTTAATCTTATTTTTTAGTTGGCCTTGAGTCAGAGACATTGTGATATCTAATAAGTTGAACATACAGATAGTAAGTATAGTAAATTGAAACCTGCAGTGACCAAAACCTCAGCAGTCATGTTGTCGCCTTGTGGTGCTATTATCCCACAGCACAATGTAACAGGATACCAAAGCTCTTAGAATGCAGGAAGCTCAGAAATGCAATCAGCTCTGTTAACACAAATCAATTTAGATAAATGCAAGGCTTTCTTTGTCATTAATGGTAAACCTCAATTATGCCAGAACCTGTGTTTACAATAAGAGGGCTGCAAACAGTTGAGGGTAAGGAGGAAAGAAACTTTAGCCTCTGGACACTGAGCACCACTGGGGCTTCAAGTTTGAATTGCCATTAGAACCCATTCAGGGGCTGGCGGATCTGATTTCATTTTCTTAAACATGCAGGAATTTCTTAGGAGCTTTGAGACACAGCTACTTGAGAAAGCTGGGGAGCAAAAAATATCTTCTTGGAGAAGCTGGTGCCCCAAAAGCTATAGTGCTGAAAAACTGAAATTTTATAAAATGAAGATTCATAGTAGTATAAATTCAATGAACATTTTGAAGAGATATTTGGAAATCCCTTATAAAGTGGAACATATGTACACCTTATGGCTCAGCAATTCTACTCCTAGGACTATTCCTAAGAGAAACTCACTTACTTGTGTAATCTATGTGTAAGAGTGTACATGGTAGCATATTGTCAAAAGTAAGTTGGGAGGCAAAACCCAAATTTCTATTAGAATGAAATATGCTATATATTTACAATAAAATACTATTATAACAGTTAAATGTATTAGAATCTCTTGAGTAAAAGTAAGCTGCATTTTGTCCCACCCTCTCCTAGAATACATATATATGCATTAATATAGATATTTGATTTTCTCTTTCTGACTTTACTCTGTGTGACAGATTCTAGGTTTATCCGCCTTAGTATAACTGACTCAGTTTCATTCCTTTTTATAGCTGAGTAATATTACTTTGTATATATGTCCCACAACTTCTTTACGCATTCATCTATTAATGGACACCTAGGTTGCTTCCATGTCCTGGCTATTATAAATAGTGCTGCAATGAATATCAGGGTACGTGTATCTTTTTGAATTATGGCTTTCTCAGATTGAGCATTGACATATATACACTACCATGTGTAAAATAGCTACCTAGTGGAAAGCTGCTGTATAACAGAGAGCTTAGCTTGGTGCTCTATCATGACCTAGTGGAATAGGATGGGGGTGGATGGGAGGCTAAAAAGGGAGGGGACATATGTATATTTATAGCTGATTCATGTTGCTGAACAGCAGAAAACAATACAATATTGTAAGGCGATTAACTTCAGTTAAGATAAATTTTTTAAAAAAGTGAGCTGCAGAGGAAAATATATTTTGTAAACAAAAAAGCAACACTCATAGGTTTTAGATATTGATTTATAATTAGTAAATATGAAATACACATGAATGATGAAATGAGGTTCAGTATGGGGTTACCTCTGAAAAAGTTTGTATATAATTTAAAAAAATTATTAATTAAAAAATTAGGATCTCTCTACTTATCCATATGCCCACTTTTTCATATAGCCAATATATATTTACAGAGCTTCTTTCTTGTCCTACTCTCTTTTCTGAGGGCTGAGACCAGCAAAACAATAATATGATATAGATTTTGTCCTCAAGAAACATATGGCTTAATTGGAGGTTCACAGGGGACCTTAGAACATAGGGTCAGCATTTAATAGCAGAGAAAAAATGTCTAAAATAAAAATATAGCTTGAAGCAAAAGTATATACAAAGCCTAACTCCCAGAGTATGGCTAAGGATGGGAGAAATCATGTATATGGGGAAAAACCAACTTTGAAAGCACAAAGTATAAATACCTGCATTGGATTCTTTATTTTTCTTTCCAGGATATAGTGAAATCCATTGATTTGAGAAATGATCCCAGTCAAGTCCAGTTTTTCAAAAACTTATTACAATAGTCTAAAGTTTTGCACAAGTGTGTTTTGGGTTCCATGGTGTGTGTACTTTTTTTTTTTTTTTAAGTGTGATGACTCTCCTTATAAAGTGTGACTAGTTATATGGGTCATTTTGTATCAGTCATTTTGTATTTGGAGAACACAGTACTTTCTGCAAAGTCTTTTACTAAGGAACAAAGTGGAAGAGAATGGAGCAGATTCTCCCCCTCAGGAGAAAACAAGGGATGTACTATACGGAGCTGCATTATCATTCTTGACAACATTTGTGTCAGATTGTTTAGGGGATATTAAGAGACAGGTTTAGGTTACATCACCTGGAAGGACTTTTTACAGATATGAGACTCTATAGCTTCAGTCTTTCAAAACTGAGAAACTTCTTTAAGTATTAACATATATTTTTAAGAATCTACTATGTTTGTGTCATCTTTCAGGGTCTGCCATCCCTTTGTATTATCATCATTTATTTTAGTTGAGTTATTGCTTGGATGATCTGGAAAATAACAAGCTTGATACAATTACTTCATTTATTTCTATCCTAAAATTATCTCTTGAAATTCATAGGGGACTCCATAGGTGTTGTATTTTAGAAATTATTATTTAAAAAAAGGCTGAGTTTTTCTCATCTGAATGCTTTATAATTTTTAGTTTTAAACACAGCTCTTCGACCTGTCTTTATTTTTCTAGGTTAAGAAGCTATATGCTGTTGAGTCCAGTTTTACACATTTTATTTTTAATATCCTTATAAGACATGGCAGCACTTACTGAATTCATTTTACAAGTAACAAAACTAACAAATGGAGAGGTTAATTTTTGTAGAATATCATGATGACCAGACAATCTGAAGAGATATTTTTCAACCTTATATAGGAAAGTTTTGTGCAAACACTCACATTCCCCTATGAGAGTGGGTAGAGAGAAAAAGGCTGTATAAATTATTAGACTTTTTTTTTATCCCAAATAAAGGGAAGAGTGGGTAGAGAAGGGCAATCTCATAATTAAGATTTAAGCGCACTTTTCCAAAATTGAGCAATCTCATATTACAAAAACACCACACACACTTTTTAATGTAAAACTTTTTTTAAGAGCAGTTTTGGGTTCACAGAAGAATTGAGGGAAAGGTACAGAGATTTCCCGTATGCCTTCATGCCCCCACACATGCATAGCCTCCTGCATTTTCAACATCCCCCACCAGAGAGAAACATTTGTCACAGTTGGTGAACCTGCATCAAAACATCTCACCACCCAAAGTCCATCCTTTATATTAAGGTTCTCCATTGGCACTGTCTGATAGCTCAGTTGGGAAAGAATCTGCCTGTATTGCAGGAGGCCCCAGGGTTCGATTCCTGGGTCAGGAAGATCCCCTTGGAGAAGGGATAGGCTAAGCACTCCAGTTTTCTCGGGTTTCCATTTTGGCTCAGCCGGTAAAGAATCTGCCTGCAATGCAGGAAACCAGGGTTCAATCCCTGGGTTGGGAAGATCCCCTGGAGAAGGGATAGGCTACGCACTCCAGTTTTCTCGGGTTTCCATTTTGGCTCAGCCGGTAAAGAATCTGCCTGCAATGCAGGAAACCAGGGTTCAATCCCTGGGTTGGGAAGATCCCCTGGAGAAGGGAAAGGCTACCCACTCCAGTATTCTGGCCTGTAGAAGTCCGCAGACTGTATAGTCCATGAGGCCGCAGAGTCAGACATGACAAGCAACTTTCAATTTCACTTGGTATTGTGCATTCTCTTGGTTTAATTGAAAGTAAAATAACATGTAACCATCATTATAGCATCAGACAGAATATTTCCCTGCCCTAAAAAATCCTCTGTCAACACTATATTTTTTAGTTTGTTTTTGTTTAAGGTATAGTTGTTTTATAATATTAGTTCTGGTGTACAACATGGTGGGCTACCCAGGTGGCACTAGTGATAAAGAATCTACTTGCCAATGCAGGAGACTCAAGAAACTTGTGTTCGATCCCTGGGTTGGGAAGATCCCCTGGAGAAGGGCATAGCAACTCACTCTAGTATGTCACTTTAAATTCTTTATTTTATCATCTAATTAAATTCTCATGCTCACTCTGTGATATATGCACTTAGTATTACCCATTATACATGAGCTTAAGAAAGAAAAGGAAAAAGAATAATTACTCAAGACAAGTTGGACTGAAATGGCAGTTTTGTTGGGGGCAAAGAGTCAGATACTACTGAGTGATTTCACTTTGACTTTTCACTTTCATGCATTGGAGAAGGAAATGGCAACCCACTCCCGTGTTTTTGCCTGGAGAATTCCTGGGACAGGGGAGCCTGGTGGGCTGTCATCTATGGGGTCGCACAGAGTCGGACATGACTGAAGCGACTTAGCAGCAGCAGCAGCATTATTGCAGGCCATATAACTTCAAGAGAGCTAGCTGGAGAGACTAACCCCACTGTGACACACCATCAACATCACCAACAGAAACTCTGAACTGGTACCCACAGAACCACAGGTTGTAAAGAGTCAAACAGTTAAATGTGGATATGATTCCTGATCCCATAGAACAGAAGGCCTCTGTGCAGAAGGGCAGCTGGGATATCAAAGAGGTAGGTGCTTAATGTAGATACCAGGCCTTAATGGCCTTTGCTCTTTCCTCATCAGTGATGTGACCTAGGAGAGTTCCATAACTTCCATGAACTTCAGATTCATCCTTGGTAAAATGGAATAATGAAGTCTCCTGTAGATCAGTGAAAATTACTTAAGATAACACATACATTTCTTGGGCAACAAAGTAAACTTTAAATTAGATGTTTAATTCATTATTATTACTATTGTAGTTGTAGTAGGATTGGTATTACTTCTACCACACTATAATGAATTACTGCCATATATTAAGTGTTAAAAGTATTGGTGGATGCTGGATTTTTAAAAGCTTGTATTTCTAAATTCTTACAAAAACAGACACCATAATACATGCCAACTTTTTACATATTTCAGTTTGTTCTCTTGCCCCCTCTGTTATACAGCATGTAAAAACCAGCATAATTATTTTAGCCTCTGATTATTGGGCATTTCGGAGACACCAAACATGTTGACATTGCTCATCTTTGATATCTTTCCAACTACTCAGTGGAGGAGTCAAAACTAGTATCACTTCTCCTCGGTTAATGAAGTTATCTAACCAGTGACATATTGGAACAGGAATCAATCCACAGATTGATTCCTTGCCACACAAACTCTGGTTACGCTATTACCAACAGAGTCTATTCTATTATCCTCTGCCCTAAAACTTGAAAATGTAGTAAGATCATCTGTTAACTGCTTTTACCAATCATAATTCATTCTTGAAGAAAAGCATTCTGCAGGGCTCAGCATAGTGCTAGGCA
Organism: Capra hircus; assembly: GCF_001704415.2. NCBI lineage: Eukaryota > Metazoa > Chordata > Mammalia > Artiodactyla > Bovidae > Capra > Capra hircus. The sequence goes on along the minus strand of NC_030833.1, from coordinate 22,647,682 downwards.
AAGTCAAACCTAGTTCAGTCAAAGGATACCCATACTATTAATATGCTTAAAATAAGCTCACATATGCTGTTCTGATAGATGTGGAGGGGGTAGATAGACACATGATAAATGGGCTTTGCTTAATTCAAAGAAACGATTTTGCAATAAACAAAGTAATAGTGCCTAGAATGTTTGGTAACATTTTTAAGTATTTACATGAATTATTCTTTTAGTATCCATAGAACATTTTGGGTTTTGTAGCATGATTGACCCCATTTTATAGATAAGCAATTTTAAGAGAAGTGGTGTGGTCATGAAGTATGCAGTTAATTAAGGATTTAGAATTATGGGTGAATAGATAAAAATACAGTGTATACAAATAATAGAATACCATTTTAGCCATATAACAGAAGAAAATATTGCCGCTTGCAACAACATTGGTAAACCTGGAAGATACTACACTCAGTGAAGCAAGGGAGACACAGAAAGACAAGAATTGAGTGATTTCATTTATGTGTGGAATCTAAAAGTCTAACTCACAGAAGCAGACAATATGATGGTGGGGAGGAGACTGCAGGGATGTTAGTGAAATGTTGAACAATTTCAGGTACTGGTTCTAGAGGTCTAATGAGCAGCATGGTGGCTACAGTTAATAATACTGTGTTATATACTTGGAATTTGTGAAGAGAGTACGTCTTAAGTGTTCTCATCAGACAAAGAAGAAATGGAACTGTGTGAGGCAATGGATGTGTTAATTAGCAAGATTACACTAAACAGTTTACAATGAATACATATATCAAAATACCATATTGTACATCTTAAATAAGTACAATTTTGTGTCAATTATACTTCAATAAAACTAGAGGAAAAAGAAACTCAAGGCATTTGATTCAAAGCTCTGGGAACTAATCACTGTGCTATTGGGACTCTTCACCTATAGCGCATAATACGTAAGAGACTGAGAGACCAGTTGGTATCCTGAGATACCAAGGATGAAATGACAATGGTGAATTGAAAAAGTCATTGAACATTTTGCTTTTCCTGCCAGAATATGAAAGATTATCTGCCAAGGTCTCTATCAGATATGTAAGTGAGGGTAGAACCCTTTGACCCCGAATTTTTATGATTTTCCAGCAATTTACCAGTTCCTCTCCTCTAAAACAATGTTGCCCCCTTGGTGGGGGGGACAAGAAAATGTATTTGTAACTTGCATTTTGAAAGAAGGGAAATTGGCAGGTGATATCTTAAAATTCCATTTATTTCTATTTGCCTTCTCTGAGAGCAGAGACAGTGTTTCTTAACATTGTGGTAATTAATACGTGATGTGCAATGTCTCATTTTATTCAATGTATAGTTATTAAGCTCCTGCCAAGAGGCAATAAAAGAAAATTAAAATGGCCAGGGAGGCATAATATATGGCATTTTCTCCTCTGAAGCATGCTTTTAAATAACATTCAGTCAGTACAGTGTCATCCAGGCCATTTGAGGATTACACATTGTGTTATTAATAAATTGTTTGACTGAGATGAATTGAACTAGCAGAGCTAATGCAAGTTAGATGTATCTTTCAAAGACTGTGAAGAAACTGTTGCATATGTAAGGGAGTGGCCCTCACATCACCTGATGACAAATTAACCCAAGTCATCAGAGTGGGTGATAAGAATTGGGAAAAAGTCTATCCTTGTTCACTTTCTTTCTTCCCAAACTTTGTAAATACAATCAGCCTGTTGTAAGGTGCATTTCCTGAAGGATGCACTCAAAGAGAGTGGGTGTATTGTCTAGATTTTACAGGAGAGCCAGTGGTCATAGGCTTCTGCCTCCACCAGTAACTTAGAAGGGTTATGATCTCAAAGAATCTATGGTCTTTAAATAGGTCATTGTCCCTATCAACAACCCCTGCTCCCAAATATTTCCTTATAAATACCTGGGTAGGGTACAGAGTTGTCCTTTTTGTATATCCATGTCTTCCTGCGTGGAAATATAGAATAAATGAAAATAGGAAAATATATAAAGAATCAGAGTTACAAGAATGTTAGATTTTCTCTCAATATTTGCTAGGATGAGGAGAAGGGAAGCAGTATGAATGATTTAGGAAAGAAACTTCATAAAGCTGATGCTAGAAAGAAAGGGGCAAAAAGGAAATATGATCTCCTAGAGAGGTCAGATAATATGACAGGCAGTAGGAAAGCCGATGAGCTAGAAGCAGAGGCTTGTAGAGCAGGGGTGTAGTGGGACGACTGCACAAAAGTGAAAGTGACCTGAGCAAACATGGGCAGGTTTTCCAAAGCTTTGTGAAACTATGCTATAATATAGAAGAGGACACAAAATACACATTTAGAACGCAAAGGATTTTAGAAACTGAACAATCCTGTACTATTAGCACTCAGCTCAAGAAACTCAGAGTGCTAAATTCCCTCAGAAACCCCTACGTTGTTCCACAACAGTCATTCCCACCAAGAAAACCTGTTATCTTGAAGTTTAAGGACACAGATTGGTTTCCTCTGTTTTTTGCTTTGTGTCTAAAGTTACATTTGTGAATTTCAATCATATTGTTATATATTGTTATAAATCAGTTTGTTTTGTTGTATCGTATTTCATCCTGGAGGAGGGCTTGCAACCCACTCCGGTATTCTTGCCTAGAGAATCCCCATGAGTAGAGGAGCATGGTGGGTTACAGTCCATGGGGTAGCACTGTTGGGCATAACTGAGTGACTAAGCACAACACTGTATTTTATGTGGAAAAGGCATCACAGTATATTTATCTACCCCACTGCTGATGGGTGTTTGGGTAATTTCTTAACCATGGATACTAAAAATTATGCTTTTATGAATCTTTAATACAAATATTTTGGTGGACACATGTATACATTCAGTTCAGTTCAGTCGCTCAATCATGTCCAACTCTTTGCATTCCCATGAATCACAGCACGCCAGCCCTCCCTGTCCATCACCAACTTCCGGAGTCTACTCAAACTCATGTCCATCGAGTCGGTGATGCCATACAACCATCTCATCCTCTGTCATCTCCTTCTTCTCCTGCCCCCAATCCCTCCCAGTATCAGGGTCTATTCCAATGAGTCAACTCTTCATATGCAATGGCCAAAGCATTGGAATTTCAGCTTTATCATCAGTCCTTCTAATGAACACCCAGAACTGATCTCCTTTAGATGGTAGGACCTCCTTGCAGTCCAGTGGACTCTCAAGAGTCTTCTCCAGCACCACAGTTCAAAAGCATCAATTCTGCAGTGCTCAGCTTTCTTCACAGTCCAACTCTCACATCCATACATGACCACTAGAAAAACGATAGCCTTGACTAGACAGACATTTGTTGGCAAGTAATGTCTGTGCTTTTTAATATGCTATCTAGGTTGGTCATAACTATTCTTCCAAGGAGCAAATGTCTTTTAATTTCATTGCTGCAATCACCATCTGCAGTGATTTTGGAGCCCCCAAAAACAAAGTCTGACACTGTTTCCCCATCTATTTCCCATGAAGTGATGGGACCAGATGCCATGATCTCCATTTTCTGAATGTTGAGCTTTAAGCCAACTTTTTCACTCTCTTCTTTCACTTTCATCAAGAGGCTTTTTAGTTCCTCTTCACTTTCTGCCATAAGGGTGGTGTCATCTGCATATCTGAGGTTATTGGTATTTCTTCCAGCATCTTGCTTCCAGCTTGTGCTTCATCTAGCCTAGCGTTTCTCATGATGTACTCTGCATTTAAGTTAAACAAGTAGGGTGACAACATACAGCCTTGACGTACTCCTTTCCCTATTTGGAACCAGCGTGTTGTTCCATGTCCTGTTCTAACTGTTGCTTCTTGACCTGCATATAGGTTTTTCACAGGCAGGTCAGGTGGTCTGGTGTTCCCATCTCTTTCAGAATTTTCCACAGTTTATTGTGATCCACACAATCAAAGGCTTTGACGTAGTCAATGAAGCAGAAATAGACGTGTTTCTGGAACTCTCTTGCTTTTTCGATGATCCAGCGGATGTTGGCAATTTGAACTCTGGTTCCTCTGCCTTTTCTAAATCCAGCTTGAACACCAGGAAGTTCACAGTTCATGTATTGCTGAAGCCTGGCTTGGAGAATTTTGAGCATTACTTTACTATTGTGTGAGATGAGTGCAATTGTGCAGTAGTTTGTGCATTCTTTGGCATTGCCTTTCTTTGGGGTTGGAATGAAAGCTGACCTTTTCCAGTCCTGTGGCCACTGCTGAGTTTTCCAAATTTGCTGGCATATTGAGTGCAGCACTTTCACAGCATCATATTTCAGCATTTGAAATAGCTCAACTGGAATTCCATTACCTCCACTAGCTTTGTTCGTAGTGATGCTTTCTAAGGCCCACTTGACTTCACACTCCAAGATATCTGGCTCTATGTGTGTGATCACACCATTGTGATTATCTGAGTTATAAAGCTCTTTTTTGTACAATTCTTCTGTGTATTCTTGCCACCTCTTCTTAATATCTTCTACTTCTGTTAGTTCCATACCTTTTCTGTCCTTTATCGAGCCCATCTTTGCATGAAATGTTCCCCTTGGTATCTCTAATTTTTTTGAAGAGATCTCTAGTCTTTTCCTTCTGCTGCTTTCCTCTATTTCTTTGCATTGATCGCTGAAGAAGGCTTTCTTATCTCTCCTTGCTATTCTTTGGAACTCTGCATTCAGATGCTTATATCTTTCCTCTTCTCCTTTGCTTTTTGCTTTTCTTCTCTTCACAGCTATTTGTAAGGCCTCCTCAGACAGCCTTTTTGCTTTTTTTACATTTCTTTTCCATGTAGATGGTCTTGATCCCTGTCTCCTGTACAATATCATGAACCTCCATCCATAGTTCATCAGGTACTCTATCAGATCTAGTCCCTTAAACCTATTTCTCACTTCCACTGTATAATCATAAGGGATTTGATTTAGGTCATACCTAAATGGTCTAGTGGTTTTCCCTACTTTCTTCAATTTGAGTCTGAATTTGGCACAAAGGAGTTCATGATCTGAGCCACAGTCAGCTCTCAGTCTTGTTTTTGCTGAATGTATAAAGCCTCTCCATCTTTGGCTGCAAAGAATATAATCAATCTGATTTTGGTGTTGACCATCTGGTGATGTCCATATATAGAGTCTTCTCTTGTGTTGTTGGAAGAGGGTATATGCTATGACCAGTGTGTTCTCTCAGCAAAACCCTATTAGCCTTTGCCCTGCTTTATTCCGTACTCCAAGGCCAAATTTGCCTGTTACTTCAGGTGTTTCTTGACTTCCTACTTTTGCATTCCAGTCCCCTATAATGAAAAGAACATCTTTTTGGGGTGTTAGTTCTAAAAGGTCTTGTAGGTCTTCATAGAACCGTTCAACTTCAGCTTTTTCAGTGTTACTGGTTGGAGCGTAGTCTTGGATTACTGTGATATTGAATGGTTTGCCTTGGAAACCAACAGAGATCATTCTGTCATTTTTGAGATTGCATCCAAGTACTGCATTTTGGACTCTTTTGTTGATCATGATAGCTACTCCATTTCTTCTAAGGGATTCCTGCCCACAGTAAAACCAAGTGTAAAAAGTCTGCCTCAGTTAGTATGGATAAGTTAGATGTGACATCTATATTAATACTTCCAAATAGCAACAGGGCTGTACTAACTTGCACTCATAATAGTAGTGTATGATTTTAGTAGTGTATATATATTATATATATATATATATAATATATATATAGTTTGCTTGCAATTAGAATACAAGTCTTCATCATATTATGTTAACATGTATTTCTGGTGTTTTACTATGAGTAACTTGCTTTTTCTTCGTTTTCTTTTTATTTTTTTTTTCTTTTCATTATAATTTAGTATAAGATATTAAATACAGTAGGACCTTATTCTTTATCTATTGTATATATAGTAGTTTGTATCTGCTAATCCCGAACTCATTTATCCCTCTCCTCCATTTTCCCATTGATAGCCATAAATTTGTTTTCTATGTCTGTGAATCTACTTCTGTTTTGTAAAAAGTTCATTTGTATCAAATTTAGATTGCACATAGAAGTGACATATAATATTTATCTTCTTTTATCTGACTTACATCACTTAGTATGATAAACTCCATGTTGCTGCAAATCAAATTATTTCATTCTCTTTTAAGGCTGAGTAATGTCTCTCTCTCTCCATATATAGATCACATTTTCTTCATCCACTCATATGATAATGGGTATTAGGTTGCCTCCATGCTGTTGTAAATAGTGCTACTATGAATACATGCATTGGTGTGTATGTATATTTTCAAATTAGAGTTTTCTCTAGATATGCACTCATGAATGTAATTGCTGGATCATGTAACTCTACTTTTTTAAAAAAAAATACTGTTTTCTATAGTGACTGAACTAATTTTCACTTCCACTAATAGTGTAGGATGGTTCCCTCTTCTCTACACCCTCTCCAGAATTATTGTTTGTAGAATTTTGATGAGGGCATTCTGACTACTGTGAGGAGATACATTATTGTCGCTTTGATTTGCATTTCCTAATAATTAATGATGTTGAACATCTTTTCATGTGTCTATTGGTCATACATATGTCTTCTCTGGAGAAATTTTATGTTAGGTCTTCTGGCCATTTTTTGAATGGCTTGTTGTTGTTGTTGAGCTGCATGATCTGTTTTTATACTTTGAAAATTAAGTCCTTGTTGGTGTCTCTGAGCCGTAGTTTCTCTTTAAGCTTTATGAGCATAAGTAAACATATCGGTGATGTCTTGTGAGTGCATTCTATATTTTAAGTTTAATCCTAATATATAGTTCTGTATACAAACTATATACAGAACTATATACAAACCATACAAAAGAACAAAATTTGTCAATTTGTAGAGAAATTTATGGACCTAGAGATGGTCATAAAGAGTTAAATGTCAGAGAAAAACAAATACCATATATTAATACATATATGTGGAATTTGAAAAAGTCAGCATAGAAAATCTTATTTATAAAGCAGAAATAGAGATACAGCCATAAAGAATGAACATATTTATAGCAAGGGGGAAAGAGGAGTGGAATAAACTGGGAGATTGGGATTAACATATAGTCACTGATAGTATGTCTAAAATAGATAACTAATGAGAAAATACTTCATAGTGCAGAGAACTCTACTCAGTGCTCTGTGATGATATAAATGGGAAGGGAATCCAAAAAAAGAGGGAATATATGTATATGCATACCTGATACACTTTGGCTTCTGGTCCCATCACTTCATGGGAAATAGATGAGGAAACAGTGGAAACAGTGTCAGACTTTTTTTTTTTTGGTCTCCAAAATCACTGCAGATGGTGACTGCAGCCATGAAATTAAAAGATGCTTACTCCTTGGAAGAAAAGTTATGACCAACATCGATAACATATTAAAAAGCAGAGACATTACTTTGCCAACCAAGGTCCATCTAGTCAAGGCTATGGTTTTTCCAATGGTCATATATGGATGTGAGAGTTGGACTGTGAAGAAGGCTGAGCGCTGAAGAATTGATGCTTTTGAACTGGGGTGTTGGAGAAGACTCTTGAGAGTCCCTTGGACTGCAAGGAGATCCAACCAGTCCATTCTGAAGGAGATCAGTCCTGGGAATTCTTTGGAAGGAATGATGCTGAAGCTGAAACTCAAGTACTTTGGACACCTCATGAGAAGAGTTGACTCATTAGGAAAGACTCTGATGCTGGGAGGGATTGGGGCCAGGAGGAGAAGGGGACGACAGAGGATGAGATGGCTGGATGGCATCACTGACTCGATGGACGTGAGTCTGAGTGAACTCCGGGAGATGGTGATAGACAGGGAGGCCTGGCGTGCTGTGATTCATGGGGTCACAAAGAGTCGGACACGACTGAGTGGCTGAACTGAACTGATACACTTTGAGGTACAGTAGAAACTAACAACGTTATAAAGCTACTATACTCTGAAAAAATTAAACAATAAATTAAAAATAATACATAGCTCTGAACACAACACTCTCTGATGCAAACATCCTTCATGACTCTTCATTGTCCTCAGAATAAAGCACAAATGTCTTAGCTTTTACAGTTCTCTGTCATTCTTCCCTAAACCTCATATCTAATATCCTTTTCCTATTAAACCCTCGGTGGATTCTACATTATAATTTGAATCCCATGCTATGTCCTATTCACTCTTTTTCTGACCTTTCTTTTAAACTTATGCCTTGACCTAATGTGAAATGCTCTATCAGTTCAGTTCAGTCATTCAGTTGTGTCCAACTCTTTGCAACACCATGAACTGCAGCATGCCAGGCCTCCCTGTCCATCACCAACTCCCAGAGTTTACTTAAACTCGTGTTCATTGAGTTGGTGATGCCATCCAACCATCTCATCCTCTGTCGTCCCCTTCTCCTGCTTTCAATCTTTCCCAGCATTGGGGTCTTTTCAAATGAGTCAAATTTTTACATCAAGTGGCCAAACTATTGGAGTTTCAGCTTCAACATCAGTCCTTCCAATGAATATTCAGGACTGATTTACGTTAGAATGGACTGGTTGGATCTCCTTACAGTCAAAGGGACTCTTAAGAGTCTTCTCCACCACAGTTCAAAAGCATCAATTCTTCAATGCTCAGCTTTCTTTATAGTCCAACTCTCACATCCATACATGACTACTGGAAAAACAATAGCTTTGACTAGATGGACCTTTGTTGGCAAAGTAATGTCTCTGCTTTCTAATATGCTGTCTAGGTTGGTCATAGCTTTTCTTCCAAGGAGCAAGTCTCTTTCAATTTCATGGCTGTAGTCACCATCTGCAGTGATTTTGGAGCCCAAAAAATAAAGTCTGACACTGTTTCCCCATCTATTTCCCATGAAGTGATGGGACCAGATGCCATGATTTTAGTTTTCTGAATCTTGAGTTTTAAGCCAACTTTTTTACTCTCCTCTTTCACTTTAATCAAGAGGATCTTTAGTTCTTCTTCACTTTCTGCCATAAGGGCAGCATCATCTGCATATCTGAGGTCATTGATATTTCTCCTGGCAATCTTGATTCCAGCTTGTGCTTCATCCAGTCCAGCATTTCTCATGATGTACTCTGCATATAAGTTAAATAGGCAGGGTGACAATATACAGCCTTGACGTATTCCTTTTCCTATTAAGAACCAGTCTGTTGTTCCATGTCCAGTTCTAACTGTTGCTTCCTGACCTGCATATAGCTTTCTCAAGAGGCAGGTCAGGTGGTCTGGTATTCCCATCTCTTTAAGAATTTTCTACAGTTTATTGTGATCCACACAGTCAAAGGCTTTGACATAGTCAATAAAGCAGAATTAGATGTTTTTCTGGAACTCTCTTGCTTTTTTGATGATACAAAGGATGTTGTCAATTTTTATCTCTGGTTCCTCTGCCTTTTCTAAATCCAGCTTGAACGTCTGGAAGTTCATGATTCATGTACTGTTGAAGCCTGGCTGGGAGAATTTTGAGCATTAGTTTGCTAGCATGTGAGATGAGTGCAATTGTGAGGTAGTTTGAGCATTCTTTGGCATTGTCTTTCTTTGGGATTGGAATGAAAACTGACCTTTTCCAGTCCTGTGGCTTTATAGCCAGACCTAACATGGGATGCTCTATAGCCAGAAACTCTGGCTCTAAAGTCAGGATTTCACACCCTAGTTCTATTGTCAGCTGTGTGCCTTTTGGCAAATGAACTAACCACGCTGTGCCTTTGGGCATCTGTTTGTAAAATGAAATAATAATAGAATCTGTATCATAAAATGATTATAAATGTTAAGAAAGTTTAAAGCCCTTAGAATAGTACCTACCAGATGGCAGTATGTTAGTAAATGTTAGTTATTATCACATAGATCCAACTTCTATATCCTTGAAATACCAGCTAAAGCAGATTCTTCAGGAAGCCTTTCCTAGTACTTTCAGCTGGTTATGAACCTCCTCTATTCTGAACTCATCTTTTACTTATATGCAGATCTTGGTATTTATTTTCTATCATATATGATAATTAAATGTATGCATTACTTCCACTAAACCATCTACTCCTTAAGGAGAAAACTATCTTTTTAATCTTTCATCAAATATACCACTAAAGTCAAATTTCAATAAATATATAATTAACTAATTTGTCCTATACCCCATTAATAAAAGGACAACAAAAGATAGAGTCAATTGAATTATTGACACTTAAAATACCACATAAGGTTTCATCAGGGTAGTAGAAAACCCTAACTTCAGAGCTATATTTTATTATTAAAAAAAAAACATGGTATACAACATCTGTATAAGTTACATCATCTTAATTTAATTGATCTATCTCAATTAGAGGTCAGACTTGTAAAAAAAACAGTTTCATTTATAGCACAAAAGAAATAAATCACACAATATGCACAGAAAAATGAGAATTTAAGGCCTAAAAACTGGCATTTCTGGTTTTGTCATGTTTGGGTAACATATAGTATATTTAAGGACCTTAAATGCATCAACAAAACACATATTTATCCAAACTTTTATCTATCCCAAATTCTTTACCTGCTTTATGACTTAAAAAATTGGTTCAGGGTATCAAGACTACACCATGACAAAATCACCATTTGTTGAAGAGTCTGTTCTTATTTATTTATTTATTTTTTGAAGAGTCTGTTCTAAGAAACCTTGACACACACGTTCCAAGAATGAGTTATCTTATACCATATGAAAAAATTAACTCAAAAGGGATTAAATCTAAGACCAAAAACTATAAAACTACTAAAATAAAAAGCAAAAAGTTGGCAAATGAGACTACATTAAACTCAAATACCTAGCTCATCAAAGGAAACAAGTAATAGAATGAAAAGGCATCCTACATAATGGGAGAAAATCCTAATCACAGATCTTATAAGGGATTAACATCCAGAATATATAAACAGGAAAATGAAAAGACATTTCTATCAGGAGAACATATGACTATTCAACAAGCGAATTAAGGGATGCTCAACATCAAAAACCACTAGAGAGAAATACAAATCAAAATCTCATACCCACTAGGATGGCCACTAATGAAAACACAAGCAAGAAAACCAATTGACAAACAACCTTAGAAAGCGACAAGTGTTGTGGAGGATGGGAGAGGGATTAGAAGCCTGGTGCATTGCTAGCAGGAAAGGAAAATGATACGGCCACTGTGGAAAATAGAACAGAAGTTCCTCAAAAGATTAAAAATAGAATTACCATATGATCTAGCAATCCATTTCTGGGTATATACAAATTAATTCAAAGCAGAATCTCAAAGAGATATTTGTATGCTCATATTCACTTTGGCACTATTCCCAGTAGTCAAGAGGTGGAAGTACCTTAAATGTCTGTGGATGGATAAATGAATAAGTAAAATGTGTCATGTTTATAATTCAGTGTGACCCCATGGATTGTAGCCCACTAGGCTCCTCAGTTCCTGGGGTTTTCCAGGTAAGAATACCAGAGTGGGTTGCTGTTTCTTTTTCCATGTATTTTGTTGTTGTCCGGTCACTCAGTTGTGTCAGACTATTTGCAACCCCATGGACGGCAGCACACCAGGCTTCTCCATGTATATATAGTGGCATATTTTTCATCCTTTAAAAAAGGAAATCTTGTAGCATGCTATAACATGAATTCACCCTGAGGACATTATGCTAAGTGAAATAAACCAAGCGAAAACAAAAAGGCAAATACTATGAGTTTGTTCATATGATGTATCTAAAGTCATCAGATTCATAGAAAGACAAAGTAGGATGGTGACTGCTGGGGGCACAGAAGGGCAAATGCGGAGTTGTTCAATGGGTAGAATTTCAGCTTTACAAGATGAAAAGTTTTGGATATCTGTTGTGTGTGTGTGTGAGCTCAGTCATGTCTGACTCTTTGTGATTCCCTCCCCTGTCCATGGAAATCTGTTACACAACATGCATGTACTTAACATCACCAAAATATACATTTAAAATAGTTAATGCATCAGATTTTCTTTTCTTTTCTTTTCTTTCTTTTTTTTTTTTTTTACTTAAAAAATGAAAAAATTTGTTCAGGGTACACAAAAATAATCACCATGTTAAGATGTTGATTTGGAAGTAATTACACAACACACCTGCTTTTTTATTTAAGATCTCACTGTTTCTCATTCATTTACTCAAAAAAAAAATCAGATCTCTAAGTACAAGTCACTGCCAATTCCTGAGAACAAGCCTACTAGTAGTTCAAAGCAAAATAAGTTTTTTATAACATAAAGGGAGCAGGGTCATACTTTTAAATTTTTTCTTACATTTCTCTTGTCCCTTTTGGGAGTTATAGCTCCTGGGTTCACATTGCCCAGATCACCTGAGCAATCAGTGAATCTGTATGTTGCGGTGTGTGCCAACCACATGCATGGCAGTGCTAAGTTCCATCCTAGCAGGTTACTCTGTTTCTTATTAGGATGGGCAGGCCAGTCCTCAAGTCTCTGTGGTGACTGAAAGCTCATTAACAGCAGGGTGAGATATGTTTGCAGTCTTTCTGTATTTCTTCAAGGGTACATAAAGGGACCAGGATTTGAATCTATGAAATGCCTGACCAGGTGAAAATCTTCTCTATCAGCTTTGGCCAGAGAAAAGCTGCCACTATGTTCCAGAATAAAGGTTATCTTTCTCTGTAAGTGAGTCAGTCTCTTGGGAAAAGCCCTGATTCTTATGGGTACCCACGAGGATGCTTTTGGTTGTAAGGCACAGAAAGGCTATCATAGCTGGCTTGAATAATGGATGCATTTATTGTTTTGCATACTAAGAACAACTGCAGGAGAAGGAAATCCCTGGGTCATTAAATCCACAGTATAATGATGGCCCAGTCTCCCCTAACCTTTAGCTCTGCCAGCCTCAGGGTGTTGGCCCCTTCCCTGGCTGTATAATGTGTACTGAAGTTCCATCTGACACCTGCTGATAATAAACACTATGCCAAAGAATGAGGCTATCTCTTCTCATGGGTCTTTCTAAAAGCTGAAAAGAAAAACTCTCTTTCTCCAGAGCATACCCCTAGTAGTGCTCTCCTCACATTTTATGAGCAATTATATTGCTGGACATTCACTGCTAGTGGAAACTGGATTACTTTGTCTTGTAGGCAAATAATAACATTTTCTACACTCTGCTACTAACCAGCTGTAGAATTTAAGATACAGGTATTTTCTCTTTGGCACCTGTTTTTTTGGTTGTTGTTGTTTTTCCTATCTAGATGCTTATACATCTGCTTGGGGAATTGAATTTTATGTGTTTGCTGAGTGTAAGACTCTATGCTAGACTTCAGGGTATTCAAAGATGAGAAGTGGTACTTGTTGTCTTTGAGGATCTTAAGCGACTAGAATATAAATCCCATGCCATTGGATTCAACCTGAAAACACATAGATCAAGAGCTTATATCAAGGAACATGATACATAGTGAATTCTGAGACTAAAACTTGTGTGAACTTAGGATCAAGAGTTAGATGGAGAGAGACTAGGTTCTAAGGGCATAAAGTAAACCTTGGATTACACTTCTCCTCAAAACTAGAAAGTTCTAGAACTGTCTGTAATTTGGAACAGTAAAATTTTGTTCTCTTATTTTTAGCAGGTCAAACTGATAAAATTAACAAAAAAGCATGGCATTGGAGAAGCCCTGAATGTTTCAGGAATAACCAAAGAAAATAAAGATTTTCTTAGAAGGAAAGAAAAATGAAGAAAAACATTCTGTAACATAAGATATTAGTGTCTGTCAACAACCAATGCATTTGGGTGTTGACCTTGGAGGAAAATGTCAACCCTTATCATATATTTCCATGACAATCAAGTGAGGCCAACTTGATGAAATGTCATTTTCCCTGAATGCTTGAATTCCTTTAACCCCCTTATTGTTGCTTCCTCCTCATGTCACACATGAGCTAATCGACACAGATGGTTCTTGTTAAACATGGCATTAAATGGTTCTCATTAAATGTGGCACTTCCTGCACACACAGCTAGGTTATATCATAGAGGTAGCATTAACCCAGGCTGAAATGAGACGTGTCGATGATGATGGTAAGAATATGTCAAAAATGTTAACAGCTACAATTTATTGAGCATTTCCTATAATGCAAACACTGTGCTAAGGATATTAGGTGCATAATTTCTTTATCCTGTCACATCTACCCTGCTGAGGTCTGCTGAAATTCTAAAAGATACTTGCTTCTAAAACTATAGTTTGTAAGTAATAGAATCAAAAGCAAGTAAAAATTGTGTGACTCCAAGCCACGGCTTCTAATTTAACATGCTATCATTATTCTATACCTTGTCTTAGTTAAAAGGCAAATTTATAGTGTGTTGAGCTTTTAGTATGTGCTAAATAAGTATGATGAAACTCCATTCTCATCAACTTACAAGCAAAAAAATTGAGCAATAATACATCACTGCATTAACTGTTTTTTCTACCTATCATCCTGCCCTAAAGAAACTTGTAATCTGTAAGAGGATAAATAGCATAGAAATCAATGAGATAAAACAGTAAAGATTAAAAACATGCCATCTGTGAGAAAACAACAGTGAAACACATGACAATAAATGATAAGAACATTAACAATTTTATATTTATTCATTTTGATTTTAAGGTATTAAAAATACCTTTTTACTGTAGGAAAAACAAATCAGAAGTAAAGGGAAGAATCTAAAAGTAATCAGCTATGACTGAGACAAACAATTAAAATTTTAAGGTGGTTTCATCCTTCCTCCTTATATTTAATTATTATATTTCCTCCAGCAGGTACAGGCTTAGGTTAGGGAAGAGAAGACTTAGAAAATAACTACTGAATGTTTCATGGGAGAAAAAATTAAAAGAAGCCTTTTAAATATGTCCTTGCTGGCATGGTGCTAATATAGACATCATGCCAGTAAAATTCAATGCATTACTACTGCTTGTAGCAGAAAATAGATGGATATATATTCAGTGAGCCAACTCACTGTAAAATCTTCCCCAGAATGTGGGAAAGACTGAAGACAGCAGAAGAGGGTGGCAGGGGATGAGATGGTTAGATAGCATCACAGACTCAATGGATATGAATGTGAGCAAACACCAGGAGATAGTGGAGGACAGAGGTGCCTGGCATGCTACACTCTGTGGGGTTGCAAAGAGTTGGACATGAATGAGTGACTGAACAACAACATATTCATAGAGGCAAAGATGTAAAGTTGGGGAAATTTTGGGACATCATCTCTTCTAGCCCCACTCTTTAATAATACAAACTAAAAAAAAAACAACAATAAACAAACAAACAAGGGGCCAATGATTTTCACACAGACCAAACCTGAGCCCCTACATGAATTCATTCTGGAGTTCAGAGCTCCTGACTCCTCTGAGGGTGATGTCATGTAGTGTCTCAGGGAATGGGCCAGTTCTTGCCAATGTTTCTTGAAATGAGCGCTCCAAACATTTTTTGGGAAATGATGTTGGTATACATTTGGTGGGGGGAGGTTCTCATTCAGAACCTATAACCTTATCAGCAAGACTCAGACCACCCAACCCAACAACAACTCCTAATCTCCAAAAACTCCACTGGAAGGCCAGGTATCACCCAGGCACTATGGGAAGACATTCTGTCATTGCATGGGGGCAGGAAGCGGGAAGGTGGGGGGCTTGTTCATGGTGTTTGAAAGCCCTGACCATTTTCACCACCAGCACCCTCAGGGTTTAACTCTAATTCCACATGGAATTACAGTGAAAATCAAGTCCTTAAGGTGACTAACACTGGTAATAAATCACAAATATTTTAAATATTAAATTCCACAAAAAAAGGGAGAGTGATACATATTCAAAGAGGTGTCCACATTACAAAAGAATTAGTAGACAATAAGACATGGGGATACTTCTTCTGTCTCTTGAGTCAGTCTAACATTTAATGAATACCTACCATGTGATGGGCAATGCACTAGGTGCATCCCAATGGCATTGCAGTTGGTCCATTTGACAGCCCTCTGAAGCAGATCTGCTTATACACTTTCTATAAGGCAGCTAAATCTCAGAGGATTCCCTGGTGGCTCAGCCAGTAAAGAATCCGCCTGCAATCCAGGAGATAGGATTTCAATTCCTGGGTTCGGATGATCCTCTAGAGGAGGAAATTGCCACCCACTCCAGTATGCTTGCCTGGGAAATCCCATGAACAGAGGAGTCTGATGGGATATAGTCCATGGGATTATAAGAGTTGGACACAACTTAGTGATTTAACCATCACCATGACCAAAGCTTAGAGAAGTTAACTGACACTCAAGGAACAGAGCTAATAAATTGTGGATCTGGGGTTGTAAACTTAGGCCTTCTAGTTCCAAACCAGTTTCCTCAAGTCTCCCCAAGCTCTAACCAAACTCAGTCAGCCCTTCTTGCTAATTAGAAAACAGGATGATCAGAGTGATACATAAAATAAGAGCAATTTTTTAAAAGGGTAAGTAAAGTGCTTCAAGTGCTGGAAATCACATATGCTGGAAAAACATTGGGCAAGTACATAAAAATAATTATTTTTGAGTCTTTATTGTTTCTGAAACTAAGTCCCTTAAAACTGAGTTCTTCTGCAGAGTGCATGATTAAAATCTCTACCCAAAACTTTAGTCTCTTTTCCTTACTCTCTTTACCTGAATCTGTTCTCCTCAAAATTAGGGAGTATCAAGGATCAGGGGAGATTGAGACAACATACAAGCCTCTGTATCTCTGTCCTTTGAAGTAAAAGATGTTTGGTTTAGTCTTCCAGGCCTCCTTTGAGTCTCAAAAGGCTGATGCAAGAGTTAATGGTTAGGAAAGGTGAAGATACAGAAACAAAGACTAGCTGGGCAGGAAAACTGTTAATTTAGACTATAAATCCACCACGTAGCAGAGTCACCACACTCTCAATTCCCTGAGAGAAACCAGATAAAAGCCTGACACACATTCCTAAGTTGTTTTTACAGGAAGCAGACTCCCTCTAGATGAAAATTGCTGATGCAAGGACATAGACGATCAACTGACTGAAATCAGAAGGTTGATGATGCTTGAAACTTCACCTTGAGGACCACCAATCCCAGAATTCTGCAGGAGCTGATTCTGCACCCTGTGGCCCTCTCTCTTACACTGTCTTTTAAACTCCTCCCCTGAAAGCCACTGGGTGAGTTCAGGTCTTTTGACTATGAGATACACACTCTCCTTGCTTGACACCCTGCAATAATAAACACTGTACTTCCCTGCACTACAACCCAGTGTCAGTAGATTAGCTTTACTGAATGTGAGCAAGTGGAACCCAAGTTTGGTTCAGTAACATGATCCAGGAACAGGATAAGATCTTTCCTCCCCAAATTAGGGTGCTACAAAGTCCATGCAGTGACTGTAACAGGTACCACTATTCTCATTTTACAGATAAGAAAGTTAAGAATCATAGATCCTAAATAACATATCTCAGGTTACACAATTTGGGGTTTAAAGCAAGTAATGTGACAAAATGAAGCTGTCCTTGATTATGGTAAATGTTTACATTTCTGTAGGGGGTTGCCACTGGATTAATCACAGAAAATACTCTTATAATATAGAACATCCTTAAACTGACTTTACGAGAAGCTAATGCGCTATCCTGATTCCATTGGTGAAAGCTTTGTCAAAGTCCAGAGCTGACTCATTGCCCTACATTCAGGAACACTGGATCCCAAGACATCAGCAAAATGGAAGTTTAAATTCTCACCCTACACTTAACTTTCTAAAATCTCCAAAACAAGAGCATAAGCATGCTAGATGTTTTAGGATGCTATTTATATTTCATTCTGCAAATGACCTTCAAACACATATTAAAAATATCTGCATTACATCCCCTCTGCTTCCATTCTTTAATTTTTTTTTCCTGCACTGTACTTTTGCTGCTGCATTGGTTGAGCCAATAAATTACCACTGTCAAAACTTTGAACTTAAAAATGACCCTCAGGTAAAGAAAGGATGTTTGCAAGGAATCCAAGGATAAGCTTTTTAAGGATCTGAAAATTCCTAGACACTAATAGCAATTTTTTTTTTACCAGAATGGGCATATATGCTGTGGATATGATGAGTTGTAAGGAACCCCCAAAAAACTAAAGATAACTGCTTTACTCAAAATGTACTGGGTGACCCTGGGAGAGTTACTTGACAGTTTTATCAAATAGAAATAATGTAATGCTTGAAGGATGCACTTTTAAAATGATGACTATTACATGAAACAAATGGCTATATAAAATTGAACAGTTATGAGCATTCTTTATCTCATTTCCCTGAAGAGAGAGCTTACATAGTTGTATATATAGTTTCACTAGGGGCCTTCAAGATATCAGTGTTATTTAGAGCCTCTACTTTGATGCTCTAACTATTTGTCTTCTATGCCAATCTTTTAGTATTCTGTACTCATTGCATTCCATAAATTTCTATTTTATTATGTTCCAAAAATCCAATAAAATGTAAGTTAGGAATTAATGGGAATAGTTAATATTGCGTTTCTGCCTATTGATGTCTGGATGGGAGTTCCAATGAGAAGTCAGCTACCTGCAGTTTTCTAGGTGACACACAGTCACCCCCAGGTAGATTAAGGAACTTCAGCATGGATTGTTCTTAAATCAGAAAATCTTACCTGAGTAAAAAGGGAAAGCTATGTACTTGCTCTGGGGATGTCTTCCAACAGCATTAATGTTATTAAATATCAATTAATAAAATTGTTATGTGTTCCTTAAGTATTGCTTCTAAGTGTCATCTGAAAGATAAGCATGGCTTTGATGTTTGTATTGTGTGTAAATATGCTGACATTGTAGAAAAATCAACAAAGCGACAGTGACTGTGTCCTTAGCATCTGTCATCCTTTCAGAGAGGTTTTTATCTGTGGGACAAAGTTACAGTAATTGGATTTTTTTTTCCTGCGTGAAATATTTTGAAATTGGAAGACATGCCCAGAAAAGAACATGGATCCCCCATTTCTATTCAGAAGAGATCTGATTTAAGAACAATCTTGAGGTTCCTTAATCTACCTAGGAGTGATTATGTGTCATCTGGACAATTCCATAGCAAATTTTCTGCAGAAGCCTCATGCCTTGGCATCATTTAGGAAGAACCTTTCATGAAATTATGCTCTCAAATGAGGCTTCTACTATTGGCCTGAGCAATCTTCTGAAATCTAAATGAGAATTTTGCAGTCAAGATAAAAATGATCTAGAAAGAATAAAGGAGAAGACCTTTAGATTCGGTTCCAATATATTCAAAAAACAATCCCTCCCCTACTTGACTGCAGCAGTACTGTCTTTTCTCACCTTTGATCAAGAAATTTTGACTTCTTCTCAGAGAAATAATTTGAATGTAGGAAAGGTAAAACAACTGGGTAAAGAGGTACCTCACAGGCAGGCAAAGTGCATGTTCTAATTTAATGGAATCTTAGAAGATCAAGGTTGGACTAGACAGAAAGATACACTGTTAACTAGTTCAACCTCTATGCATACTCATATGGTATAGTCATTTCAGCAATGATTCAGTGCCTGTAGTGATAGGGAGATCACTACTTCCATACAGCTAGGCAGCTCTAATCATTATTTATTTATGCATTTGTATAAACAAATATTTGAAGGCTACTTTTGGATTGACATTCTGCTTATGCAGTGAACCTGTTATACATGGATACACTCTGAAGGCCTATATGTAGCAAGAGATGCCACTAACCCAAAAATCACAATAGCACATTCTTCCTTATATTGGACTGAATTCTCTGCCTAAAACTCACTATTCCTAGATTAATTTCTCAAAGGCAAAAATAATATGCCTAACAATACCCCACAGACCAAGCCCTTCGGCTTTCATAGTTTCATCAGGCTTCTTTTTTGTGTATGGATTAAAATCCCCATTTCAATTCATTTGTTCATTGATTTATTCATTCATTCAACAAGTATGTTTTAAATAATTATTTATCATGGAGAAACTGTGGGAAAACTGTGGACAAGATATGTGTCTTCAAGAAGCTGATAATTTCATCTTTCACTATTCTTGGGTAAAAGAATTCCCCTATAAATATCTCTTTGTTTACCACTTGAAATAAAATCTCATCTAAAGCCCCTGACAGTCCCTGACTTCCCAGACTGTAAGATCTTAAAAAGCCAAGTATAACTTCTGTACCCTTATTTGTATCATGGATCTCCAAGCAATTAGTTATATGGCAATACTTTCTTTACAGCATCACTTTTGCAGATATTTAAAATATATGATTAACATTGCAATCTGTGTAATTAATATAATGTAATAGAAAACATATCAAATATTTTATATTAACTTCAGAGACTGTAAACATGGGATTCCTCCTATGTTGGGAAAGTTAGTAAAGCCCATTTACCAAACCCAGAGAAGCTGATATCCTCTTTTTTTCCTTAGGATTATTTTTGAGAACTTACGATCTCCCAATATTCCATAGACACCGATATAGGTATTAATATTAAAGAGCACAGGGCAACAGAATAATTCTTGAGTCACAATTCAAATTACTCTCCTGTTTCCTCTGATGTTGGCTGCATCTCAGGTACTGTGACTTATTTTTCCATCTGAAAACCAAATGATATGATACAAGTGTCAACGGCTTCCTCTTAATCAAAAGCATAGGGTTCTCAGGAACCTCTCCAAAATACTCAGCTTTGCTGGAGATTGTTATTTTCCTCCCTTTAATTTTTCCTTGGTTATTTGTTTTTTTCCCCCCTCTTTCATGGACAGTAGTCCCTTTTTCCATTTGATCTTCTAAAGCACTCAAGTTTACCAAACTTTTCTCTCTCTGTAATATAATTACATGATTTTTTACGACTCTACCCCCATGAGGATGTTTTGATATGACATATGAAGCATTGAATTTTTAGTCATTTTTTTAACAAGTTATAAGCAAAAAGGGCATTGCTACTATTTCTTTGAATCTAACCCCATTGTTACCCCTTACCCCTGGGAAGGACTTGGATAGTATTAGAGAGATCAGCCATCAATTATAGGACACATGTTTTACCCTCCTCAGGGAAAATTTCCATGATGATGCAATTCACAATTGCATCCATGGCAAGCCTCTCTCACATGGCCACAGTTTTATTTTCTACAGAGCATATTCTGTTACCTGAATTTGCCTTAATTATCTATGGCTTTCCTTGTTTATATCTTTATTCCCCCATAAAAGCACCACTCCTATCCCTAACTAAAAAGTCATTTATATAAGGACAGGAAACTGAGGGGTATAATTGATCATTATTTCCATCTGGTGTAAAATTAACAGTAAAAAATTAAAAAATACACACCCACACAAGTGCTAAGGAATGAACCAGAGGAGATGTATTTTTTACATTGGCTTATCTCATAAAGAATTTTCAATTCTGTTCATTCTTATTGTGTTCATTCTTAGAACTAACTGGATATATCTAGTGTCTGATATCTATCTATTCAACAATAAAAATTAGCATACTCTTTCATTTAGTAACTTGATTTGTCAAGTATCTTTGAGACTCTGGGTGAAGACAGCGACACAGGAGTTCCCGAATTTCCCTCTTCCCAAAGGTACATCAAATACACAGCTACACATAGAGCATTGCCTTCTGATAGAAAGCAAGAGACTGAGAGCGTGCCTGCATAGAAGTAAGTCAGCGAGCCTGAGACACTCTCACCATAAGCCCTATCCCTAACACAGTACCATACATTTAGCAGAGAACACCTAAACTCTTAGCATCCCCCAGAGGAGTGAAGGCTATGGACCACACATCTAAAACTCCAGCTTTTAAGACTGCTGCCCAAGGGATGAGACCCCAAAGTATCTAGTTCTAAAAGCCAACAGGGCTTACATTCATGAGTCTAAAATGACTAGTGTAACAAAGGGAGAAGCAGTTGTTAAAAGTTAACAACATCCCCCCCCCCCCCCCCCCCGCCCAGGGACTAATGCAGAGAAAATTAGTCACCACCCAGGGACAAATGTGGAAATAGTCCATCCTCCAGTCTTTCCCTGGGAGGGGATTGACTACACATTTTGCAAACTGCTGGCTCAGGGTCTAGCATCTAATTTGCATACATCTAAACTCTGACTGTGATCCTGCCTCCGATCTAAAGAGCCAGTGGGCAATTCCAACACTCTCTCAGGATTACTCCAACATTAAGTCAGGTCATCAGCAGCTCTGAAAGGAGGTTATCCACTCATCTAGCATCCCCAAAGTTCATGGTTGCCACCAGAGTGATGGCCTCCCTAGTCAGCCAGCTCTGATAAGCAATGGGGCTTGCTATCTCAAATCCCATAAGATAAGGGAGAACAAAATATAGTTTTTAAATGGGTTCAGAAAGCACCCCCCATCCCTCACCATGGCTATACATCCAAGCTCAATTGTGTAACTTCAAAACAATAAAAGCCATGTATGACAATCCAGAGCTAATAGTATACTCTGTGGTGAAAAGGTGAAAAATTTTTCCTCTGAGAACAGAGACAAGGATACTCATTCTTGCCATTTTTATTCAACACAGTACTGGAAGTCTTACCCAGGGAAAATAGGCAAGCAAAAAAAACACAAAACTAAATCAGAAAGGAAAAAAGAAGTAAAACTGTATGTTTATAGATGTTTATAAAACAGAAAACACTAAACACTTGACCATAGCACTGTCTACACTAATAAAAAGAATTCAGAAAAGTTTCAGCATACAAAATCAATCTACAAAAATCAGTTGTGTTTCTATACACAAATGCTGAACTATCAGAAAAAGAAATTCAGAAAACAATCTCATTTATTGAGCAACAAAAAGAATACAATGCTGGGATACATTTAGCCAAAGAGGGAAAATATCTATATAATGAAAACTATGAAAGATATGAAAGATATTTTGTGTTCATCAATTAGAAGAATTAACATTATTAAAACATCCACATTACCCAAAGCAATGTACAGATTCAATGCAATCATCATCAGAATTCTCACAGAAATAGAACAACCAATCTAAAATTCATATAGAAGCATGAAAACCCTAAATAGCCAAAGCAACCTTGAGAAAAAAGAACAAAGCTATAGGGATCACAATTCCTGATTTTAAACTATGTTATAAAGCTATAGATTCAAATAGTATGGTATTGACATTGACATTGACATTGAAAACAGACACAAAAACCAGTGGAAAAGAAGAATCAAGAGCTGAAAAGTAAAACCATGTGTATATGGTCAATTAAGTTTGACCAAAATAATCCAAGAATACACAATAGAAAAAGGATAGTCTCTTAAATAAATAATGATGGAAAAACTGCTTATCTACATGCAAGAAAATGAAACTAGACTCTTGTCTTACACCATATCCCCAAATCAACTCAAAATATGTTTAAATACTAGACTGCAATACCTGAAACCATATAACTACTAGGAGAAAATATAAGAAGTAGGCTACTTGCTATTGCTGTTAACAAGGAATTTTGGCGAGACAACAACAAAGAAAGCACATCAGGGTAATGCAAATCAAAATCACAATGAGATATTTTTTTCCTGTTAGTATATCTATCATAAAAGAGACAAAAGATAATCAATGCTGGTGAGAATGTGGGGAAAGAGCACCCTTGTACATTATTGGTAGGAATGTAAACTGGTAGGTACAGTCTCTATTGAAAACAGTATGGAGATTCTTTGAAAAATTAGAAATAGAAACACCATATGGTACAAATCCAACAACCACACTACTACCTGCATATCCAAAAAAATGTAATTACTATTTTGAAGAGATATCTGTACTCCTGTGTTTATTATAGTTGTACTCACAATATTCAAGGTATAAGGACAATCTTAGTGTCTATCAATGAATAAATGGATAAAGAAAATTTGATTATATATATATATATATATATATACACACATGCAGTGGAATATACATATATGTGATATTTATATATACACACATACATACAGTGAACTATATATATACACACAAAGAATGGAATACATACACAATGAAATATTATTCAGCCTTATAAAAGAAGGTAATGTTGCTATTTGCAACAATATAGATGAACTTAGATTGCACTATGCTAAATGAAATAACCCAGACAGGGCAAGAAAATACTGTATGGTGTCATTGATATGTATGGAGTCTTAGAAAGTTGAACTTGCAGAAGTAGAGAACAGTGTGGTGGTTTTCAAGAATGGGGTGGGTAAAAGAAAATGGGGTGAAAGGGTAAAAACATTCAGTTGTAATATAAATAAGGTCTATTCAAATTTAATAGGTAACATAGTGATGCTAGTTGAATGATGTATTGTGTAATATAAATTTGCTGAGAGTAGAACTTACATATTTCATACACAAAAAAATAAATAAATAAGATATTGGATATGTTAATTAAATCAATAATGAGGCAATGGGGATTCTTTCATAATATATTAATATATCAAATCATCACTTTGAACCCTTTAGATATGAATTTCATTGGCTGAGACATCCACAAAAATGCTTGAATTCCTAAAAACTGGATTTGAAATTAAGGTAGATGAAGAAAGGGAGAACATTTTTGAGATCAAAATAATAAACCTGGATATGTCAAATGACCAGATAGCTGTCAGTCTGCAAGTAGTTATCAATTAATGTAGGCACAGATTGCTGAGTAGGCGATCTTTTATGGTATGGAAAATTCTTCATAGAAGTTCAACAACTGAAGGTTTGTTACTGAAGACTGAGTCGTTGTTCATCACTAGATGAATAGATAAAGGAAATGAGGTATTTTTCCATAATAAAATGTTATTCAGCCATAAAAAATAAATGGAATCTTGCCATTTGGTGCAACATGGATGGACCTTGAGGGCATTGGTGGTAGTTTAGTCACTAAGTCATGTCCATCTCTTGCAACCCCATGGACTGTGGCCCACCAGGCTCCTCACTCAGTCCATGGGATTCTCCAGGCAAGAATACTGGATTGGGTTGCCATTTCCTGTTCCAGCAGATCTTCTTGACCCAAGGATCAAACCTGAATCTCCTGTACTGCCGGCAGATTCTTTGCCAACTAAGCTACCAGGGAAGCCCTTGAGGGCATTATGCTAAGTCAAATAAGTCAGACAAAGAAAGACAGACACCATTTGATATTATTTATATGTGAAATATTAAAAACAAAGGAAACTCATAGATACAGAGAACAGATTGATGCTTGCCAGATGTGAGGTGTGCGTGTGTGGCAGGTGTGCAAAGTGGGTGAAGGAAATCAAAACATTTCCAATCATAATATCAGTAAGTCATGAGCGTGTAAAGTAAAGTATGGAAACTACAATTAATAATACCACATTGTATATCTGCAAGCTGCTAAGAATAAATCGTAAAAGTTCTCATCACAAGAAAAAATAATAATTATGTATGGTAATAGATGCTAACAAGATTCATCGTTGTGATTATTTTGCAATATATACAAATAACTAATCATTATCTCGTACACCTGAAACCTGAAATATAATGGTGGCCATCAACTGTACCTGAATTTTAAAAAAAAGAAAAAAATGATGAGCTATTGTGGCCAAAGGTAGAAACCAAAGAAGTTAATGAAGAAACTGCTTAAAAGTACGCATCGTGAAATTGTTTTCACTAGATTAAGAAGCAATACTATACCCTCCCATGTGTAACATAGATAGCTGGTGGGAAGCTGCTGTATAGCAGAGATTGCACAGCTTGGTGCTCTGTGATGACTTAGATGGAGGGGGGCTGGGGGGATGGGAGGGAAATAAGAGAGAGGGGATATGTGTATATATACAACTGATTTACTTTGTTGAACAGCAAAAACTAACACAACATTGTAAAGCAATTACATTTCAATAATAAAACTTTAGAAAGAAGCAATAGAGGAAATTTTAAAACTGATAATTTTCTCACTTAAATCTCAATAAAGCAGAAAAAAGAATGAATTTTAAAATTATCTATAAAATTACTAAGTTTAAGTTATTTGCTACTTTAAATGTATAGTCTATATACTTTCTTACTATGGTGAACTATATATTGGACACGCAGAGATAGACAAGTGTAGAAAGAGGATATTTGTGCCACCTGTGATCTCTTTTTTAACATCCTAGACTTCAAAAGAAATTCCAAATTATATTTTTAACAGTTCTTCCAGTACTTTTTTTAATATTAAAACATCATTAAACATTTAGTTAATAAAACATTTAAAAATGCCTTTGGTAACTAATCCTGATACAGACACTAGCTTTTTTCTAATAGACTTTAAAAATCTTATATTGAAATTTAAATATAATCCAATTAAAATAATCCTATCAAAACTGAAAAAAATCAACTTTATAGTTTGAGAGATATTCATAATGGTACAAGGGTAAAAGCTATTTAGTAATATTTTGCAAACATATTAAGAGATTTGCATTTTGTGTAGGAGGGTTTGACATGATCAAGACAAAACATTTCTTTCTTATGGAATAACATTCTACTGCTATATTAATACACAGAAACAACAAATGACTTGAGATAATGCTGACATTTACAGTTCCCTTCACTGAAAAGTTTTTTTTTGTTTTTTTTTTTTTTTTAATGTATAGTTAATCCTTAGTTGTGGCATTTTACTATTTGAGGGGCATCAGCCAGTGGTCAGAGAAGACACTGGCCAACTTAGATTGGGCTATCACGTTAATGCCTACTTCCCTTTTAATGTGTTACTATTTACTGGTAGTGTTGGCAATAGTTCTGCTGCTATTGAAGGTAATTTACCTTTGCTACATATTTCATTCAGTAGAAGATGCACATTACTGCCTGAAAACCTTCTAACACTGAAAAGTATGTATTTGCACACTCTCTTAAAAATGAAAAACTTCATCTAGGAGCTAGTAGAAAATCTACCCAAAATAACACAGTAAGAGGTAGATTCAAAATTGAACCTCCAGCTGTACTGGGAACATGAGTGCATGCTAAGTCACTTCAGTTGTGTCTGATTCTTTGCAACCCTATGGACTCCTCTGTCCATGAGATTCTCCAGGCAAGAATACTGGAGTGGGTTGCCAGACTCTCCGCCAGGGGATCTTCCAGAACCAGGGATCGAACCTGCATCTTATTATGTCTCCTGCATTGCAGGCGGGTTCTTTACAACTAGCACCACCTGGGAAGCCCTACTGGGGACATAGCACTAAAAAAATTCAACGGTGGAGGCCCATGAGAGAAGGAGATTGTTAGGAGAAATGATGGAACTGGAAGATGATTCCACCTAACTTTGCCTCAAAACAAAGGATACCCAAGTTCCCCTTTTAAATTGATTCATTTATGAATCAACTCAAATTCTGTAAATAAACTGTGGTCTATAACCTAGAGTTTGCTATCTGTGAGTTTCCAACTGCATAAATCTCTACCAATGCCATCACAGTGGACAAATCAACATAGCTGATCCCAAGAAACCAGGGTTAGTCATCATTTCATTCCATCCAGTCCTATGTGCACTTACATACATCCTTGCAAATATTTGACTTTTGTGTAAATGTCAGGCACTTGGGCACATCCTCCCTTGCCCTGGAGGAATATCTCTCACCTTAGCAGGACAACACTCAAGAGAAGAGACCCAGACAAACACAGAGCTCATATCCCACATGCCTCCAAACTGTATTTAAACATCTTGTATGCATGAAAGGTCAGTTCCACAAAACCCAGATCTTGGAAAATGTTTGTCTATAAAGTGCGAACTCTTGAAAAACTTAGTTCTCTCTTTCATACATTGTTACAACCAACTGAATTATTCAGCCAAGGGTCCACATGATGCATTTCTGATACATTAAAATATTTTTTAAGCACATATTAGTCTGCCTCAAAGTCTTTTTCAACCAAAAAAAGATTTATGGCATTAATTAAATGAGAAAAATCTATAGGAAACATTTTTGTCCCTTTATATTGATTTACCAGCCATTAAAACTATTTTTCATCTTACTAAGTGAGAAATAAAAGACCAATTATAGAGCAGAAAGGATTGATTTTTTTTATTGTAATAAACATTTTTTTTAATATACCTTAAAATTTTTAGGTTAACCATAGTTTGCATAATATGTCTCCTCAATTCTGAATCTGAACCTGTGAAACCCAATTTTACTATAAATCACAACCCCAGCTTTTCTTTCCTAAACAGAAGAAAGAATGAATGGCAATTGATGAATAAGACATAAAGTGTTAAAATTTGGGATATTTTTGTCAGGTGTTTCTCCTGAGAAAAGATTAAAAATGTGACAATAGTGTAATACTCCTCAGGATGAGAAGCAGGATAAGCTCTTAAATTTATTCACAATCAGGGGACTATACATCATACAAACATAAGCTAACCAATACTTCGGTTTCCTTTTTGCCTCTGGAGATAAAGCGAAATCACATTAGAGACGCCAAGGGGAGAAGAAATACTTCTCCCATCCATATTTCTCTCCTTTCAAAGTGTAGTTAGAAAATCAGCCATCAGTTTTCATCTGGATTCATACCTCCTCTCAACCATTTAGACAGTTAATATAATCTTTGTAACCTTGAAATTATTCCATAAAAAAAGAAAGCTAACAAAGAAACCTAAACAAATTAAATAGAACCTATTCTTTGACATGCAAATGTACTTTAGCTTTGCACTACTGAGGTCTTAGGTTTCATTATTGTTAAAAATGTCAAGCAGTATTTTGCCTTCCAGGAGTGTAGGTTTTGTTCCTGTTTGAATCTTACTCAAAACCCTCTATTGCATAATGTATGAGGTTCAGCAGCCTTTGGTTGTTGCTTTTTTCTTTTTAAATTACAAGCTATGAACACCACAGTAGCATTTTGCTAAATAGTTTTGCACATATTGACTTTTGGACATTTATAACATAAAAATATAAAATGAGAAATCATTTTTGGATGATTATTGTCTAGTGTGCAACTTACAGGAGTGAAGATAATCTGTCCTCATTATGGAGCAAGGTGGCCTTTCACCTGCTCATTTCATGAGCATTCCTTCCAACTTAGATGGTGCAATCCTCAAATTATTTCATCAAATCCTCTCTCTCATTTCTCACCAATACCTGACACCCTACCTCTTATTGAGAAACCCACTGATTAGAAGTTATATGGACAATTTGCTGAAAGCTTGACTGTTGTATTGGAGAAGGAAATAGCAACCCACTCCAGTATTCTTGCCTGGATTATTCCATAGACAGAGGAGCCTGGCAGGCTACAGTCCATGGGGTTGCAAAGAGTCAGACATGACTGAGTGACTAACAACACTGAGTGGTATATAAAAGCCTCCTGCTTTCTCCCTTGCCTTACCCTCTGGGGTTCTATGAGCTTATTGAACTTACCATGTGTGTAAGCAATGTGCTAAAGCTTTTAGGAAGATAATTCCCTTTGTAATAGGAAATATCTGAAGGGTATTCATGGGAGAAATACAACAACAATTCTGGAAAAAACAAGACTTGGGAATATGAGATTTACAAATAGATTTTAAAATCATTGTGTTTCACTCAACAATTTTTCAGAAACACAGATGATCACAGTCAATGTTTTCCTGTCAGGGTGGACAGAGTAGTCGTGAAGATCTAAGGAGATAATACATATTTTAGGGCAAGGCTCGGCCCGGGGAGAGCGTTCAGTTAAAGTTTGGTGCAATTATTGAAATCAATTGTTTCTTTATACTGTAAACTTGTCAAGAAAAGCTGAAAGAGTCTTGATCGAATCAGAAAACATAGGAAAAACAATGATTTAGATTCTAGGACCACAGCTGTGACTAACATATATGGAAGGTAATACTTCATATTCACTAAGACAGCTATAATCAAAAAGCCAAAAAAAAAGTATCAGTGTGTATATGAGGTTGAAATCATATATATTCCTTCAGTTCAGTTCAGTTCAGTCGCTCAGTCATGTCCAACTCTTTGCCACCCCTTGGACTGCAGCACACCAGGCTTCCCTGACCATCACCAACTCCCAGAGCTTACTCAAACTCATGTCCACTGAGTCGGTGATGCTATCCAACCATCTCATCCTCTGTCATCCCCTTCTCCTCCCGCCATCAATCTTTCCCAGCACCAGGTTTTTTTCAAATGAGTCAGTTCTTCAAATCAGATGACCAAAGTATTAGAGTTTCAGCTTCAGCATCAGTCCCACAATGAATATTCAGGACTGATTTCCTTTAAAATGGACTGACTGGATCTCCTTGCTGTCCAAGGGACTCTCCAGAGTCTTCTCCAACACCACAGTTCAAAGCATCAATTCTTCAATGTTCAGCTTTCTTTATAGTCCAACTCTCACATCCATACATAGCTACTTGAAAAACCATAGCTTTGACTAGACAGGCAAAGTAATGTCTCTGTTTTTTAATATGCTGTCTAGGTTGGTCATAACTTTTCTTTCAAGGAGGAAGTGTCTTTTAATTTCATGGCTGCAGTCACCATCTGCAGTGATTTTGGAACCCCCCAAAAATAAAGTCTCTCACTGTTTCCACTGTTTCTGCATCTGTTTGCCATGAACTGATGGGACCAGATGCCATGATCTTAGTTTTTTGAATGTTGAGTTTTAACCCAACGTTTTCACTCTCCTCTTTAACTTTCATCAGGAAGCTCTTTAGTTCTTTGCTTTTTGCCATAAGTGTGGTGTCATCTGCATATCTGAGGTTATTGATATTTCTCCTGGCAATCTTGATTCCAGCTTGTGCTTCATCTAGTCCAGCATTTCTCATGATGTACTCTGCATAGAAGTTAAATAAGCAGGGTGACAAAATAAACCTTGGCATTCTCCTTTCTCGATCTGGAACTGGTCTGTTGTTCCACGTCTGATTCTAGCTCTTGCTTCTTGATCTGCATACCGATTTCTCAGGAGGCAGTTCAGGTAGTCTGGTATTTTCCACAGTTTGTTGTGGTCCACACAGTCAAAGGCTGTGGCATAGTCAATAAAGCAAAAGTAGATGTTTTTCTAGAACTTTCTTGCTTTTTTGATAATCCAACAGATGTTGGCAATTTGATACCTGGTTCCTCTGCTGCTGCTACTGCTGCTAAGTCGCTTCAGTCATGTCCGACTCTGTGTGACCCCACAGATGACTGGTTCCTCTATATTTTCTAAATCCAGTTTGAACATATGGAAGTTCACGATTCATGAACTGTTGAAGCCTGGCTTGGAAATTTTGAGCATTAGTTTGCTAGTGTGTGAGATGAGTGCAATTGTGTGGTAGTTTGAGCATTCTTTGGCATTCCTTCCTTCGAGATTGGAAGGAAAACTGACCTTTTCCAGTCTTGTGGCCACTGCTGAGTTTTCCAAATTTGCTGGCATATTGAGTGCAACATTTTCACAGCATCATCTTTCAGGATTTGAAATAGCTCGACTGGAATTCTATCACCTCCCCTAGCTATGTTGGTAGTGATGCTTTCTAAGGCATCTTCACATTCCAGGATGTCTGGCTCTAGATGAGTGCTCACACCATCGTGATTATCTGGGTCACGAAGATCTTTTTTGTACAGTTCTTCTGTGTATTCTTGCCACCTCTTCTTAATATATTTTGCTTCTGTTAGGTCCATACTATTTCTGTCCTTTATTGTGCCCATCTTTGAATGAAATATTCCATTGGTATCTCTGATTTTCTTGAAGAGATCTCTAATCTTTACCATTCTATTGTTCTCTATTTCTTTGCATTGATCACTGAGGAAGGCTTTCTTATCTCTCCTTGCTATTCTTTGCTATTCTGTGCATTCAAATGGGTATCTCTTTCTTTTGCCTTTTGCTTTTCTTCTTTCTCAGCTATTTGTAAGGTCTCCTCAGACAACCATTTTGCCTTTTTCCAATTCTTTTTCTTGGATATGGTCTTGATCACTGCCTCCTGTACAATGTCACGAACCTTCATCCATAGTTCTTCAGGTGCTCTGTATTCCTAGCAGGGCTGTAAAATGGTATAGCTCATTAGAAAACAATTTGGCAGTTCCTCAAAATGCTAAATAGAGTTACCCCTATGACTCAGCAACTCCACTTCTAGGTAAAGAGAAATGAAGTGAAAGAGAAGTGAAAATATATGTCTGCTTCCGCACAAAAACTTTTACTCTAATACTCAACCGCATTAGTTATAATGGCTCCAAAGTCAAAACAACCCAGATGCTAACCAATTGATAAGTAGATAAACAGAATATCTCTATTATGTTCGCGTATGAAAAGAGTACAGTATCTATGTGTTTTACAGCATGGATGAAACTTGGAAATGTTGTAAGTGAAAAGAAGGAAAGATGGAAGTAAGGGAGAGAGAGAGAATAAAGGGGGAGTAATGATATATAATTGCACATATGCTAATGTGAACTGCACATATACAAATACATAATTACATATATATGGAAAATTGTTTTTGCAGAAAGCAATACATTGGGCTACAGAAAAAAAAAACTTTATGCGGAATTTCAAGAAACAAGGACACATCGGTGATAAAAAATAATTTAAGAAGAATCTCCTAATAGCCCTCAAATGGCCTCAGCGTAATCATTTTTTCAGGTATTATCTTTCCCCTGCTTGTTCTTGCTCTAAGCACATGTTCTGTTTCTGATTTCATTCTTACTCAGAATTAAAGTGTCACTGGCTGCTGCCATGATCCTGACAATATAGACTTGCCTTTCTCTTTCAGAAGCGTGAAATACTTTGGTGTAGCTGGACTCTTGGTTCCTTAAGGCAAGAAAATATGTCTGGATTCCCAGGCTGAAGGCCTCAGAAAACCTGCAGCTCAGACCCAACCCTCTCAACTCCCCCTTTCTCCCACCTCCACCCCAGAAAAACTGAGACAGAGCATATCTGGGGGCCTGTGCTGTCTCCTTCCCGGTCTCTAGTGGATACGTTACAGCAAGAGAGGTTGTTGATGGACTTTCTATGTCTCAAGTACAAAAATGGCTCCCAAAGGCTGAGGGCAAAGAAAGAAGGCTGAAGGCCATTGCAGTAATCCAGGCAGGACATACAGGAGGTGAGAAATCCTTTACTGTGGGTGTGTGTGTGTGTGTGTGGTGGTGGGGGGGGGTGATGAGAGGGATGACACACAAAAACAGAGCAATGTGTGACCAGTAGGTGTCAGTGATTAATTTAGAAACAGGGAGGAGGCAAGAAGTCATGTAGGTTGAATGGCAAATGAGATGGTGTTTCCACTAATGAGATGGTGAGGTATGAGGAGGATGTGCTTTCTGGAATCATAGAGGAGCATGGAGTCAGAGGAGCCTGCAGGACCTTGGGCTGAGAGTTAGCAGCAGCAGCTAGAATTCTGAGTGGAGACAACCTTTTAAAACCACTCCTTTTCTTTGAAATAGCAAAAATACATCATTAAAAGCAGGAATGTGAAAGGAATGCATGACCTGATACATGAAAAGATGAAATCAATCTTACACAGCAGAGTCAATTAGAAGAGGGTGAGGGAAATTGAACGGAGGAGAGGGATAACCTCTTAAACAAATGCTTTAGGCCGACTAGGAATTCAAACGTCAAGTAAGCTGCCATGACAGGCTCTAAAACAGCAGCACTGACCAGAGATTGGTAGACAGTCAATAAGATTAGTACTAAAAATACAGTTGAACATCCACACATTGTAGCTATATTTGCACACACAAAGAAAAGCCACCATCAGCACTGGCGTCTTGAAAAACAAAAGTTTAATGAATCACAAATGTTTGACACAGTCAGACGTCAATGACTAAAGTCTGGAACAGAGAAAAATAGTGAGCAAATACAAGGTTAGTCATTTATTATCAGTTGGAGAGTCTGCTTACAGTCATAAATGGCCATTATTAAACTTAAAAATAGCTTTATTTTCCTTGTATATTAATTTTATACATTTCACTACAAGAACACAATTAGTTTGTATTTCTACAGTTAATCAAAAAGATGAGACAATTAAAGTAACTTTTGAAAAACAGTCTAACCATGTTCTTAATACATTAACTTACTGAATGTTCTTCCCTCACTCAGTTTGTTAAATTTACTGTATGTTGTTTTCAGCTATAGACATTAACTGAAATTTCATATTTATTTGAAACACTTTTAAAGTACTATCTAATGATGTTAAGTATTTTTTCCTTAAATCAAGATCTGTTGGATGCTACTCAGATTGTTCAACCGAAGATGAAATAACAAAGTACATCTATGGAGACCAGTTTGTCGCTCTTCTATATCTTTATTAAAATAATACTCAGATACCATTTTTAGATTTCCAAACAACATACATACTCAAGCCCAATTTGTTCCCTCTTATCATCATATAAAATTATAAATAATGCATTTAAGACTATTTTTGGATGATTTTCCTTTGACTTTACCAGTAAATTCACTATCTCCTATAATGTCACTGCCATGCCAATTCTCTTTCTAAAAATACATTTCTTTTAAGGATAAAGAAAAGACCAGATCTCTCTGGCTTAATGTTAATAGAAGGCAGAGGGTCAGTGCAATCTTGGTAAGAAAAGAAACTCAATTTTCAATTCTCAGTAAGAGAAAGTGGGAGATTATTTCACATTGTAAGCATGATTATCATATATTTTGGAATGGAAATCATATTCATTGTGTAATGTACAAATACTGTTAGGAATCACCAATTTTCCTCTCACTGAGAAACCACAAGTTAATCTTCGGTGCTTTATTTGCTCCCAATCAGACAAAATATCAGGATTCGTATTTGTAAGTTGTGTCAGAAAAGCCAACTTTGAAACCAATTCATTCAGAAGGTAAATAAGCTTACCTTTCCAAGGACTTTGTTTTCAAGATTTTTACATGTACAAATTATTATGAATGGTGCAACATTATTTACTCAAGTTGTTCCATATCAGTCTGCTGTTTGCCAAAAGATAAATGAATGACAAGATGTCCATATGTAGTGAGATAGAAGAAATAGAAATAAAATAAGGGTAAGAGACCAAGAGAGAGTGATAGACAAGAAACTAGAAGCTTGACCAAGACATCGATATTTAAGCATATAAGCAGATGCTTTAATTGTCTTTTTTATTCTACTCGGACATGACTGAAGTGACTTAGCAGCAGCAGCATCATTCTATTTTTAGGTTACTTCTGTGGGCTTCCCTGGTGGCTCAGATGGTAAAGAATCTGCCTGCAATGCAGGAGACCTTGATTTGATCCCTGGGTTGGGAAGATTCCCTGGAGAAGGAAATGGAAACCCACTCCAGTATTCTCACCTGGGGAAACTCAGGGAGAAATGACTTTGGTGGGCTACAGTCTACAGGCTACAGGTTGCAAAGAGTCAGACATGAATGAAGCAACTTAGCAGACATGCAATGGAGAGTGTTAAGAATTATTAGAGAGAAAAAAGAGTTTGATACTGATCTTCACATATTAATTATGTGTCTTTAGGCAAGTTATTTAAGTTCTGAAGACTCTACACATGGACATCACCAGATGGTCAAAACCGAAATCAGATTGATTATATTCTATGCAGCCAAAGATGGAGAAGATCTATACAGTCAGCAAAAACAAGCCTTGGAGCTGACTGTGGCTAATATCATGAGGTCCTTATTGCCAAATTCAGACTCAAATTGAAGAAAATAGGTAAAACTGCTAGACCATTCAGGTATGGCCTAAATCAAATCCCTTATGATTATACAGTGGAAGTGAGAAATAGATTTAAGGGCCTAGATAGAGTGCCTGATGAACTATGGAATGAGGTTTGTGCCATTGTACAGGAGACAGGGATCAAGACCATCCCCATGGAAAAGAAATGCAAAAAAGCAAATGGCTGTCTGGGGAGGCCTTACAAATAGCTGTGAAAAGAAGAGAAGCAAAAAACCAAGGAGAAAAGGAAAGATATAAGCATCTGAATGCAGAGTACCAAAGAATAGCAAGAAGAGATAAGAAAGCCTTCTTCTGCAATCAATGCAAAGAAATAGAGGAAAACAACAGAATGGGAAAGACTAGAGGTCTCTTCAAGAAAATTAGAGATACCAAGGGAACATTTCATGCAAACATGGGTTCGATAAAGGACACAAATGATATGGACGTAACAGAAGCAGAAGACATTAAGAAGAGGTGGCAAGAATACACAGAAGAACTGTACAAAAAAGATCTTCATGACCCGGATAATCACGATGGTGTGAGCACTCATCTAGAGCCAGACATCCTGGAATGTGAAGTCAAGTGGGCCTTAGAAAGCATCACTACGAACAAAGCTAGTAGAGGTAATGGAACTCCAGTCGAGCTATTTCAAATCCTGAAAGATGATGCTGTGAAAGTTCTGCATTCCATATGCCAGCAAATTTGGAAAACTCAGCAGTGGCCACAGGACTGGAAAAGGTCAGTTTTCATTCCAATCCCAAAGAAAGGCAACGCCAAAGAATGCTCAAACTACCACACAATTGCACTCATCTCACATGCTAGTAAAGTAATGCTCAAAATTCTCCAAGCCAGGCTTCAGCAATATGTGAACCATGAAATTCCTGATGTTCAAGTTGGTTTTATAAAAGGCAGAGGAACCAGAGATCAAATTGCCAACATCTGCTGGATCATCAAAAAAGCAAGAGAGTTCCAGAAAAACATCTATTTCTGCTTCATTGACTATACCAAAGCCTTTGACTGTGTGGATCACAATAAACTGTGGAAAATTCTGAGAGAGATGGGAATACCAGACCACCTGACTTGCCTCTTGAGAAATCTGTATGCAGGTCAGGAAGCAACAGTTAAAACTGGACATGGAACAACAGACTGGTTCCAAATAGGAAAAGGAGTGCGTCAAGGCTGCATATTGTCACTCTGCATGTTTAACTTATATGCAGAGTACATCATGAGAAATGCTGGACTGGAAGAAACACAAGCTGGAATCAAGATTACTGGGAGAAATATCAATAACCTCAGATATGAAGATGACGCCACTCTTATGGCAGAAAGTGAAGAGGAACTCAAAAGCCTCTTGATGAAAGTGAAAGAGGAGAGTGAAAAAGTTGGCTTAAAGCTCAACATTCAGAAAACGAAGATCATGGAATCTGGTCCCATCACTTCATGGGAAATAGATGGGGAAACAGGGGAAACAGTGTCAGACTTTATTTTTCTGGGCTCCAAAAATCACTGCAGATGGTGACTGCAGCCATGAAATTAAAAGACGCTTACTCCTTGGAAGAAAAGTTATGACCAACCTAGAGAGCATATTCAAAAGCAGAGACATTACATTGCTGACTAAGGTCTGTCTAGTCAAGGCTATCGTTTTTCCTGTGGTCATGTATGGATGTGAGAGTTGGACTGTGAAGAAGGCTGAGCACCAAAGAATTGATGCTTTTTTTTTTTTTTTTAGTTTTTTATTTTTTTAATTTTAAAATCTTTAATTCTTACATGTGTTTCCAAACATGAACCCCCCTCCCACCTCCCTCCCCATAACATCTCTCTGGGTCATCCCCACGCACCAGCCCCAAGCATGCTGTATCCTGAGTCAGACATAGACTGGCGATTCAATTCTTACATGATAGTATACATGTTAGAATGCCATTCTCCCAAATCATCCTACCCTCTCCCTCTCCCTCTGAGTCCAAAAGTCCATTATACACAGCTGTGTCTTTTTTCCTGTCTTGCATACAGGGTCGTCATTGCCATCTTTCTAAATTCCATATATATGTGTTAGTATACTGTATTGGTGTTTTTCTTTCTGGCTTACTTCACTCTGTATAATGGGCTCCAGTTTCATCCATCTCATCAGAACTGATTCAAATGAATTTTTTTAACGGCTGAGTAATACTCCATTGTGTATATGTACCACAGCTTTCTTATCCATTCATCTGCTGATGGACATCTAGGTTGTTTCCATTTCCTGGCTATTATAAACAGTGCTGCGTTGAACATTGGGGTACATGTGTCTCTTTCAATTCTGGTTTCCTCAGTGTGTATGCCCAGCAATGGGATTGCTGGGTCAAAAGGTAGTTCTATTTGCAATTTTTTAAGGAATCTCCACACTGTTCTCCATAGTGGCTGTACTCGTTTGCATTCCCACCAACAGTGTAGGAGGGTTCCCTTTTCTCCACACCCTCTCCAGCATTTATTGCTTGCAGATTTTTGGATCACAGCCATTCTGACTGGCATGAAGTGGTACCTCATTGTGGTTTTGATTTGCATTTCTCTAATAATGAGTGATGTTGAGCATCTTCTCATGTGTTTGTTAGCCATCCGTATGTCTTCTTTGGAGAAATGTCTGTTTAGTTCTTTGGCCGATTTTTTGATTGGGTCATTTATTTTTCTGGAATTGAGCTGCGAAAGTTGCTTGTATATTTTTAAGATTAGTTGTTTGTCAGTTGCTTCATTTGCTATTATTTTCTCCCATTCAGAAGGCTGTCTTTTCACCTTGCTTATATTTTCCTTTGTTGTGCAGAAGCTTTTAATTTTAATTAGATCCCATTTGTTTATTTTTGCTTTTATTTCCAGAATTTTGGGAGGTGTATCATAGAGGATCCTGCTGTGATTTATATCAGAGAGTGTTTTGCCTATGTTTTCCTCTAGGAGTTTTATAGTTTCTGGTCTTACATTTAGATCTTTAATCCATTTTGAGTTTATTTTTGTGTGCAGTGTTAGAAAGTGATCTAGTTTCATTCTTTTACAAGTGGTTGACCAGTTTTCCCAGCACCACTTGTTAAAGGGATTGTCTTTACTCCATTGTATATTCTTGCCTCCTTTGTCAAAGATAAGCTGTCCATATGTGTGTGGATTTATCTCTGGGCTTTCTATTTTGTTCCATTGATCTATATGTCTGTCTTTGTGCCAGTACCATACTGTTTTGATGACTGTGGCTTTGTAGTAGAGCCTGAAGTCAGGCAAGTTGATTCCTCCAGTTCCATTCTTCTTTCTCAAGATTGCTTTGGCTATTTGAGGCTTTTTGTATTTCCATACAAATCTTGAAATTATTTTTTCTAGTTCTGTGAACAATATGGCTGGTAGCTTGATAGGGATTGCATTGAATTTGTAAATTGCTTTGGGTAGTATACTCATTTTCAGTATTTTGATTCTTCCGATCCATGAACATGGTATATTTCTACTTCTATTAGTGTCCTCTTTGATTTCTTTC
This sequence comes from Capra hircus, assembly GCF_001704415.2. NCBI lineage: Eukaryota > Metazoa > Chordata > Mammalia > Artiodactyla > Bovidae > Capra > Capra hircus. The sequence continues at coordinate 22,608,841 of NC_030833.1, read as the reverse complement.
ATTAGTGTTTTATAGTTTTCTATATATATAGGTCTTTAGTTTCTTTAGGTAGATATATTCCTAAGTATTTTATTCTTTTCATTGCAATGGTGAATGGAATTGTTTCCTTAATTTCTTTTTCTACTTTCTCATTATTAGTGTATAAGAATGCAAGGGATTTCTGTGTGTTGATTTTATATCCTGCAACTTTACTATATTCATTGATGAGCTCTAGTAATTTTCTGGTGGAGTCTTTAGGGTTTTCCATGTAGAGGATCATGTCATCTGCAAACAGTGAGAGTTTTACTTCTTCTTTTCCAATTTGGATTCCTTTTGATTTCTTTTTCTGCTCTGATTGCTGTGGCCAAAACTTCCAGAACTATGTTGAATAGTAGCGGTGAAAGTGGACACTCTTGTCTTGTTCCTGACTTTAGGGGAAATGCTTTCAATTTTTCACCATTGAGGATAATGTTTGCTGTGGGTTTGTCATAGTATAGCTTTTATTATGTTGAGGTGTGTTCCCTTCTATTCCTGCTTTCTGGAGAGTTTTTATCATAAATGGATGTTGAATTTTGTCAAAGGCCTTCTCTGCATCTATTGAGATAATCATATGGTTTTTATTTTTCAATTTGTTAATGTGGTGAATTACATTGATTGATTTGTGGATATTGAAGAATCCTTGCATCCCTGGGATAAAGCCCACTTGGTCATGGTGTATGATCTTTTTCATGTGTTGTTGGATTCTGATTGCTAGAATTTTGTTGAGGATTTTTGCATCTATGTTCATCAGTGATATTGGCCTGTAGTTTTCTTTTTTTGTGACATCTTTGTCAGGTTTTGGTATTAAGTCCCTTGGACTGCAAGGAGATCCAACCAGTCCATTCTAAAGGAGATCAGCCCTGTGATTTCTTTGAAAGGAATGATGCTGAAGCTGAAACTTCAGTACTTTGGCCACCTCATGGGAAGAGTTGACTCATTGGAAAAGACTCGAATGCTGTGAGGGATTGGGGGCAGGAGGAGAAGGGGACGACCGAGGATGAGATGGCTGGATGGCATCACTGACTCAATGGACGTGAGTCTGAGTGAACTCCGGGAGTTGGTGATGGACAGGGAGGCCTGGCGTGCTGCGATTCATGGGGTCACAAAGAGTTGAACACGACTAGTGACTGAACTGAACTGAACTGAACTGGACTGAAGACTCTCCTTCCCCCTTTCTACAAAGGGCAAACAAAATGATTTATCATAAGATTATTGTGAAAATGTATGTAAAATCTATAAATTGTAGCCCAGAATATGAAATAAACAGGACTTGCTCTGCTTTATTTCAACAAATATATATTGACACCTTTTCCAATGTAGTCCTTCATGATTACTGTTCATTGCAATGGTGGTGATCTTTGTTTCTTAGACAGTAGGTACAAGATTACTTTCAAAACAATTTATTTCCATGTCTAGACCTTGTCTGCTTCTAAGCTATGCTTGGCCCATCTTTTGTCTACTTCAATAATAGCTGGTTTCTTTTCTGCATATTAATATCCTGATTTTTCAGGATTTGTGGAGGATAAAGTGTTTCTTCTAAGTGGGTAGATGCTTTATTTGAATCAAACAATGAATAACAAAGAAGTGGACTGCCTGGTGTGGTTTATCATTCTTAATATCTGAACATATCATAGCAATCCTTCCACGGTTTGGTATCACCCCCATTGCTTCCCATCTCTTGAAAGTAATAATATTCCACACATCTACAATGACATACATTTGGGGGTCTTAAAGTAACCTTTTTGAGTCTTTTTTAATGAACCATTTTATTCTCTCCTTTTAAGTGTCTTAAAAATATCCATACCATGCAAAATCACACAACAAATGCCACAGGGCTTATGGGAGAAGTGGGCTTAGAGGCACAAGATTCATAAACTTCATGAGTGCAAAACTATGTATACAAAAACATAAGAAACAAGTGGAAGTTTCACATATATAAAATGGTTAAGAAATTCATAATATTCCCATAAATGTAGCACTTCACCTACAAAGTGTATGTGTATGCTTAGTCACTCTGTTGTGTCCAACTCTTTATTTGAAAGGGCAGACATTTAAAGATTGCAGCTTGTGAGTTATTATAAAGTGATATAAGTAGATTTTTTGCCTGAAATCAGACAAAAGTTATATTATCAGGCATGCCTGGATGCAGGGAAAAATAAATACAGTGAACTGAGGTACCTGTACATATTTGGGACATGTACGTGTGTGTTTGTGTGTGTGTGTGTGTGTGTGTCCCTACACAGCTCTGTTCAGCTGGGTGCAGTTTTCTAAGTTTACCTAGTAAACAGAAATGTATATAAGCAAACACATAGCATATGTGATGCTCAAGTTGATCTATTACATATCAATCATGTTAGAAAAAAATCTTGTTTTCAACCATAAATTATAACGGAAGTAAATGTATGTACTTTGTGTTCAGAATACATGTACACACTATTTTGAATGAAGGATAGAGTTGAAAAAACATTCTTAAGTGAGCCTGGTGGTTTTATATAATTGATCAATACTTATTTTAAGAAAACCAGCATTATATTCTTTCCAAGAAGTAGATAGGATTGATGGTCCATTGACTCCATGTTTGATTAAGTTTTGTTTGTGGAAAGGACAGATACCAGATAAATCATAATGTTGTCCATTTTTAGTTTCAAATCTCTTTATTTAAAGCAAATTTATTATCCCAATTTGAGCTTATTTCAGATTATATAAAATTCACTTCATTTCCATATGACATTTGTGTGACTGAAACAGGGTAAAGTTTGATGAAAAATGATTGGGTGGCCAGGAAGAACTAATCTGGGTATTATATATTCCTTCAAAGAAGAGACAAGGTGAATTTAGCAGCCATATGTCAAGAAAAAAAAAAAAATGAATCATGAGACATCACTAGAGAAGCTCATCAAAGGTCTCCAGACTCACCTCTGGAATAGAAGGCTCTTTATTGAGCAAATGCTTTGTATCTTCTTCTGACTAGCTTCCTTATTTACCTCTTGATTTATTGGGATTTTTATTTTTCTATTATAGTAATACCTAAAATTCTCCAAGCCAGGCTTCCACAGTACCTGAACCATGAACTTCCAGATGCTCAAACATCCCTTGGATCATCAAAAAAGTAAGAGAGTTCCAGAAAAACATCTACTTCTGCTTTATTGACTATGCCAAATTCTTTGAGTGTGTGGATCACAACAATCTGTATTGTATCAAGAGATGGGAACTGTATCAAGAGATAGGAATACCAGTTAACCTGACCTGCATCCTGAGAAATCTGTATGCAAGTCAAGAAGCAACAGTTAGAACTCGACTTGGAACAACAGACTGGTTCCAAATTAGGAAAAGAGTATATTGTCACCCTGCTTATTTAACTCACATGCAGAGTACATCATGCGAAATGCTGGGCTGCATGAAGCACAAATTGGAATCAAGATTGCCGGGAGAAATGTCAATAACCTCAGATGACACCACCCTTATGGTGAAAAGCATTGCGGAACTAAAGAGCATCCTGATGAAAGTGAAAGAGGAGTGAAAATGTTGGCTTAAAACTCAACATTCAGAAAACCAAGATCATGGTATCTGTTCTTATCACTTCATGGCAAATAGATGGGGAAAAATGGAAACAATGAGAAAATTTATTTTGAGGGGCTGCAAAATCACTACAGATGGTAACTTCTGCCATGAAATTAAAAGACACTTGCTCCTTGTAAGAAAAGTTATGACCAACCTAGACAACATATTAAAAAGCAGACATTACTTTACTAATGAAGGTCCATCTAGTCAAAGCTATGCTTTTTCCAGAAGTCATGTATGGATGTAAGAGTTGGACTATAAAGAAAGCTGAGCATCGAATAATTGATGCTTTTAAACTATGGTGTTGGAAAAGAATCCTGAGAGTCCCTTGGACTGGAAAGAGATCCAACCAGTCAGTTCTAAAGGAAATCAGTCCTGAATAATCATTGGAAGGACTGATGCTGAAGCTGAAACGCCAATAATTTGCCCACCTGATGCAAAGAACCGACTCATTGGAGAAGACCTTGATGCTGGGAAAGATTGAAGGTGGGAGGTGAAGGGGACAACAGAGGATGACATGCTTGGATGGAATCACCGACTTGATGGACACGAGTTTGAGTAGGCTCTGGGAATTGGTGATGGACAGGGAAGCCTGGCATGCTACAGTCCATGGGGTTGCAAGGAGTCAGACATGACTGAGTGACTGAACTGAAATGAACTTAAAATACACAGTTAGAGATAGCAAATTGTCCTGAAGGATTTATTAGCAGCAGCAATGGCAATGACAACAGTAGAAACATGAAGACATCAGAAAAGTAGATCTACCGCCATTCTAACAAACAGAACCTGCATAACATTCCCTTCTCCCCAATTGTTCAGTCAAGAGCAGAGGCATTCTGAGAGATACCCACAACTTGTTAAAGATGAGTCTTACTTAAGCCATTAAATGGAGAAGCAGAAGCCATAGCCTACATCTGGGACAAGCAGCGCTGCATCATGCCACTCTATTTCCCTCTTGGTCTCATTTCTAGAGTCAACCTGAGGCAAATAATAAAGCAGCTCTTGCACAGCCTTTGTCTCCCACTCTCACTCTCCCCTCCCTCTTACCCTCCAGATTCCAGCTGTCTTCCTCTGGACCTCTCACAATGCCCTTCTTTCTGAGCCCCACTTCTTTTCCCTTGCTAAATTTTCACTGCTCTTGGCTGCACAAACCTCCCTTTATTTCTCTTTATCTTGACCTCATCTCAGGTTTCATGCCAAGGGTCATGACTGACGACAACGGTGTCATAAATAGGATCAGTTAGAGGTTAACTCAGTAAAATTGGGTTTCTATCTAGTATTTGCTGTTTTAGTATGTCCCTGGGGAGGCCACTTTACCTCTATAGGCTCCAGTCATACCATCTCCAAAATAAATATAACCACCTTTCAGGGTTGCTTTGAGGATAAAAGAATCTACGTAAAAGCCTGGTACATCACAAGTGCTAAAATAAATGCTTTCATTTCCCCTGTACTTAGAATTTTTTGCAGAAACAAAAAGGACTTGGGCATTAAAAGATTAGTTCTACCCTCTGTAGGCTTATACAAGTACCAAAAGAAAGACAAAGAAAGAAATTAATTGATGTCTCGGACAGGTTCTGAGACCTCAGCTTTAAAGATTTCAGGTTTGCTTTCAGATTAGAGGTGATGTGGCATGTGAGTAAGGTCTCAGACTTATTAAAATAAACAACAGCAATAACAACAACAAAACACCAGGCAATCCTGACTTTGGCACTATTAGCTGAGTTGCCTTCAGCAAGTTACTTAAACTCTCTGTTTCGTCTGTGTGTGTATGTGTATGTGTGTGTTGTTCAAAAGAATTAAATGAGATAACATTTAAGTGCTTAGGTCAGTACCTGGTTTATATAAAATGTATACTTTTATTTTTGCTATTTTTATGGTGATAAGGAAGATGGCAATGATGGAGTTGGTGATAAGAATGTCATGAAGTATTAAAAAAAAATAAGTACTAAGATTCCAAGAAGGCTTAAAGGTGTTTACAAATATTATAGTGGAGAAACTTATTTCTGCCATTGCGATGGACACTTACTCAGACCATTGATGCAAAATGCTCTGTGTGAATTTACTTCTCTACCGCAGGATAACTAGATCTATCATCAGCTAACACAAAATGAGTTAAATATTATTAAAGTTATCAGAGTAATTCACTGTGAAGAATACTAAGTGTGATACTTGTTTCAGTGTTGTGCATAGTAAATTTGATCATGGGTAACTTCCAAATATTTACTGTGGTCCCCAGAAACTTCACCTGAAATGCAATCCCCCAAAAAATGATAGTACAGAGGACAAAGCAGTTGAACTTTAATAGTAGTTACTTCTAAAGCCGTTCATCTTCAGGGAGGGCACAGGGAAGATTTCCAAAGCAAACTGATTACTAGAGTAGATGTATATTAACTTTAGGAACATAGTCCAGGTCTTCTCCAGTCCATCTTCAGGATCCTGAATATTCCTGCTTCACCCATAAAATACAATGTTGCATCATCGGCTTTTAGAGCTCATAAAAAGTGTACACAAGAGCACATCTAGGTAAGTCACAGCCCAAAACTCCCTACCTCATGAATTTTTAAATCTGAGTAACATAACTGGAAAAATATGAATTTGTAGAAATATTACATTTCATTTAATTTTATTCCCTCCACCTTAACTAGATATATCTTATCTATAAAATATTTCTCTCTTAAGTTACATTTCCTAAAGCTGACTTTCTAAATTAGATTTTTCTACTCATGAAAATGTTTACAAATTGAGGAATTATTTATGCTTAAGATTCTCTTCATATACCGGGCATCTTCCCAAACCTCTAGGAAAATCATCTATTTGAAGTAATGTTCTAGCTTCTGTGGCTTAGAATTATAATCAGCTTTCCTGTTACCACCTAACCTTCTATCTGGCAGAGAGTTTGGTATGCCTTAGTATGGCACAGCTGACTTTCAGCCCTCAACCTGCAGCAGTCAAGTGATGTAAGTCAGCTCTCTGTTCTCCCCTTCCCTTTTGGCAACTGGGCATGGCAAAGAGCTTAAATAGGAAACCCACTTTTGCCAGGAAGATGCTAGTGGATAGAGATAAGAGCTAAATTTCCACCTGATCCATTTAAAATGAAGCAGCACCACACTTTTGCCAGTGGGATGGGAGAGGGTGCAGCAGAAAGTTGTATACCTATGTTCACCTACCATCACACCACACCTCAACAGGGTTAATGTAAAATTCAAAATCTCCTAATATCCAAACTATACATGATACAATAAAAAAATCATTCATCAAAGTCCAGGAAAATCACAACTTAGGTGAAAAAAGGTCATCAACAGATGCCAACCTTGAAATGAATCGGATGTTAAAACTATCTTACAATGTTTTTAAAGCAGCCGCCATAAAAATGCTTCAGTGAACAACAGTCAATTAACTTGAAATTAATGAATAAGTAGAACATTTCAGTAAAACATTATGTTATAAAAGAGAACCAAATAGAAGCCCTAGGATTGAAAAATGCAAATAAATAAATAAATAAAATAATAATAATAAATAAAGAAGAAGAAAGAAAAAGAAAACAAAACTTGCTGGATGGGCTTAAAAGTAAAGTAGAAATGATAAAGGATAGAAACAGTGAACTTGAGTATAGAACAATAGAATTTACCAAGTTAGAGTAAAAAAGTAGAAAGTAGATCATAAAAAATTAATAAAGTAAAAGGACCTATATAGGATAAAGAAAGAGCTAATATTCAAATGACCAGTCTCAGTAGTAGAGGAGAGAGAAAGAGAATTAGACTGAAAATGTATTAGAAAAAAATAATGGCTGAAAACTCCAAATATAGTGAAATACATAAACCTACAGATTCAAGAATCTAAGTGAGCTACAAATAGAATAAACTCAAAGGTAATAAACAAACTCTGAAAGCAAAAGACAAAATTCTTGAAAAAAGTCAGAGAAAACTGGCACATCATGTATGTGTGTGTTGCTCAGTCGTGTCCCAGTTCTTTGTGACCCATGGACTGTAGCCCACCAGGCTCTTCTGACCACAGGGATTCTCCATGCAAGAATACTGGAGTGGGTTGACATGCCCTCTTCCAGAATGTCTTCCCAATCCAAGGAATGAACCCAGGTTTCCCACATTGCAGGCAGATTCTTATTATCTGAGCCACCAGGAAAGCCCAATACTGGTGTGGGTAGCCTATCCCTTCTTGAGGGGATCTTCCTGACCCAGGAATTGAACCAGGGTCTCTTGCATTGCAGGCAGAATCTTTACCAGCTGGGTTACCAGGGAAGCCCCCACATCATGTATAAGTGAAGTTGAGTGAAGTTGCTCAGTCGTGTCTGACTTTTTGCGACCCTGTGGACTGTAGCCCACCAGGCTCCTCAATCCATGCAGTTCTCCAGGCAAGAATACTGGAGTGGGTTGCCATTTCCTTCTCCAGGGGATCTTCCCGACCCAGGCATCGAACCCAGGTCTCCTGCATTGCAGGCAAACTCTTTAACCTCTGAGCCACCAGGGAAGCTGTGTATACATCATGTATAGGGAAACCCTATAATTAGAAAAACAGAGGATTTCAAATGTGAAATCACATATGCCAGAATGATATAGAATATTTTTTAAGTACTGAAAGAATAAAACTATCAGCCATGATTTCTATATCTCAGAAATGCAGGGAATATTAACACATTCTCAGACAAAAGAAGACTAACAATTTGCTGCTAGCATAACTATCCTCAGTGAAAGGCTAAAGAAGTTCTCCAAAGAGAGGAAGGGACAGAAGAAGCCATGGAATTTCAGAAAGGAAAGAACATTAGGAAGGGCAAACGTTAGGGTAAAGATAATATCCTAATCTACTTCTCATAAGCTTACTGAATAATATTTTATTCTTGAAACAAGAATGTAATGTCATATGTCAGCATATGACATATTGCTCAATCTATGTAGAGGATATATGATTATAGAATAAATAATATAAAATACTTATACTATTAGAGTGAAGAGAATACAGAGATCCAAAGAACAGTAAGATTTCTACACTTCACTCAAAATGGAAGGAGCACATTTAAACTTTATGAGTAAAGTAAAGCAAAGATTTAACCACTTTCACAGATAAAGTGAGGTTTAAAAATGTTTTATACTTGTCAAGGTCATCTTTCATATATATACAAAGTTCCTGTTTTTCTGAGTTTTCAGTAATAAGTCAATGGGATCTGAATAGCAGAGTATTTTTCCCCCAAGACAAAAAGACAACCCTGAGAATGGAAGAAAATATTTGCAAACAAAGCAGCTGACTAAGGATTAAAATCCAAAATGTACAAACAACACATGCAGCTCAATATCAACAAAATAAACAACCCGATCAAAAAATGGGTGGAAAATCTAAACAGACATTTCTCCAAAGAAGACATACATGGTTAACAAACACAGGAAAAGATGCTCAACATCACTAATTATTAGAGAAATGCAAATCAAAATTACAATGTGGTGTCAGACCCCTCAGAATGACCATTATTTTAAAAAATCTACAAACAATAAATGCTGGAGGGGGCAAAGAGTCAGACTCGACTGAGCGACTGAACTGAACTTGCACTGTTGATGGGAATGTAATTTTGATGCAGCCACTATGGAGAACATTATGGAAGTTCCTTTAAAAAAAAAAATAGAACTATCACGTGACCCAGTAATCCCATTACAAGGCATATACCCAGAAAAAAATGAAAAAGACACATGGACTTCAGTGCATGCACATGCAGCACTATTTACAACAGCCAGGACATGGAAGCAACCTAAACGTCCATCAGCATAAGAATGGACCGTGAAGTATATACAATGGAATATTATTTCAGTCATAAAAAGGAACAAAATTAGGTCATTTGCAGAGTCATGGATGGACCTAGAGACTGTCATATAGAGCGAAGTAAGTCAGAAAATAAAAACATATCATATATTAACACATACATGTTGTATCTAGAAAAATAAGTATAGTTGACCTTATTTGCAAGACAGAAATAGAGACACAGATGTAGAGAACAAATGTATGGATACCAAGGGAGGTAGAGGGTGGTGGGATAAATTGGGAGATTGGGATTGACATATACATACTATTAATACTATGTATATAATAGAGACAGGGAACCCTACTCAGGACTCTGTGTTGACCTAAATGGAAAAGAAATCAAAAAAAAGGGGGATATATGTATGCATATAGCTGATCCTCTTTGCTGTAAATTAGAAACTAACACAACATTGTAAAGAAACTATACTCCAATAAAAATTAATTAGAAAACAGAAAGAGGATTAGAACTTTCTGGAGTGATAGAAACTAAAACAGCATTTTATAATGGTTACACAGCTGTTTAAATTTACTAAAATTCATAGAACTTTACACTTGAAATGGACATGTTCTGTGGTTATGAAGATTATACCTCAATATTACTATTGAAAAAGATGAGTAGTATAACCTGCTAGAAAAGTAAAATTAAAGGGCAAAAGTAAAGTTCTTCTGAATTCATTCCTATAGCTCATAGAGACACGTTGTATGTTGCGGAGATTCACTGTAAGAAGTCTAGTAAGAATTCACTGTAAGATTCTAGTAAGAATAGAGAGGCCCATTTCTGTAGATTTTTGTCTGGGCCTGATTACAGTGCCAGATTTGTCTTGTTAAAAATTCTGTTTGCCTCTTTCAATTGGAAAGGAAATGAATATATACACATATTTTCATTTTAAAATGTGATAGTTTTTCTTCTCCATCTATGAGGAAAAAAACAGATAATTAGAATGAAATCATCTTTGAAGTTTCACTCTAGAGTCTATCTTCTTACTCCTTATTTGCATCACTACTGCAAAGGATTATATATGAAGGAAATTATATTCACTGTTTACATAAAACACAATTTTTAGCTGATGGCTGTCCAGGTTCAATTAACTCCTCTAATATTAAGGATAAAATGTGGCTATTGTATTATGCTTATATTCCATTAGAATTGCTATGGTTGAACACTTCCTTCTGTAACTTTATTTAATGTCAATAATACAGTACTGAAAAATATTCCATGTGGTAAAGGGAGTTATCTGAGTAAAATTTAAGCACAAATCTAGGTCATGAAATCAAAGACATGGACTTTATTTTTAGGGGTAAAGGGAAGGTGTCTTTTGCATAAATCAGGACAAAAAAGTCAGCATAACACCCTTTAAGGCATATCATTATTATATTTTTTATTACTATTACATAATTTTAAAAACTAATATTATTAGTGGGACACAAAATAGCAAAATGGAAGAAACATGGAGTTTAGAAACAGTTGAATGCTGGTGAATCACAAATTTTCTGAACTGGCATTTTTGGGTGTCTTATCTGGATAAAGTGGAATTAGTAACACAGTCCCTTTAAAGATTCAATAGACATGATGGATTTTAAGGTATGCATTACAACACGAAGTTGGAACAACAACTATTTCTTTTGAAATTATTATTTTTTTTTTCAAATGTGCATTTCTTTAATTTTGAAAAATACACAGAAACATGTTTACATAGAAAAACATTAACAAAGATTTTATAAACTCTAACACTATGGACATTAGTTTTACATACTAAAAGTCTTCCCTGAGTAGTGAGTGATAATAAAAAGCTGCCTTAATTAAGGTACTTGAATATTCTTATGATGGGTAATTATCTTTCTCATTCCCCTAGACTACCTGTTTTTGCCTGTGAATGAGATTTTCTAGAAGACAATAGTAAAGTTAAGGTCTTGTGGTAGAAATGCAAATCCTTCTAATGATTGAGTGAATATCAGAAGTAGTACAGAGGTTCTTTTCTTTTTTAAGAATTTTTTGATGTGGGGATTCGAAAAGTATCTATGGAATTTGTTACATCGTTGCTTCTGTTTTATATTTTGTTTTGTTTTGTTTTCGGCCCCAAGTCATGTGGAATCTTAGCTCCATGATCATGGGTTGAACCCACACCCTCTGCATTGGAAGGTGAAGTCTTAACCACCAGAATGCCAGTGAAGTCCCAGTATGGAAGTTCTTTAAAGAAACAAGCTAAGTGCTAAAAGCCAAACCGGTGCTTTCCAGCTGTGGCTGAGGTTCAGTTGTGCTTCCACAAAGGCATAGATAATCAATCTCAAAAACACTTCATCTCTATTTACAAATGAATAAACTAAGACTTTATTAACTAAGGTTTAATTAATAAGCTCAAGTCTGCACTTGGGCTTCCCAGGTGGTGCTTATGGTAAAGAATCTGCCTGCCAATGCAGGAGACTTAAGAGATATGAATTTGATCCTTGGTGGCTGGAGGCGAGGCGGGGGGGTGAGAAGAGCCCCTGGAGGAGGGTACAGCAACCTACTGTAGTATTCTTGCTTGGAGAACCCCATGGACAGAGGAGCCTGGCAGGCTATAGTCCATAGGGTCACAAAGAATCGGACACAACTACAGGAACTTAGCATGCACACACACACAAGTCCATACATTTAATAATTGAAAGAGATGTATTTGGTTTAGATTCTGCCATGGAAGCACTAAACCTATTTTCTTTTCACTCCCTGTGCCAGACCCCAAATCAGACATTATTTCTATACAGCTGAGCCTTCAATGCTGTTATTTACCTTTATGTAATGATCAAGCCTTAACCTAAGAGCTAATCCCTCTCCTTTGATCTCACCAAAGCCTTTGACTGAGGAGATCACAAAAAACAGTGAAAAATATACAGTATTGTAAAGTAAAATAAAGTAAAAATAAAAATTAAAAAAAAAAAAAAGATGGGAACACCAGACCACCTGATTGGGCTCCTGAGAAATCTGTATGCAGGTCAAGAAGCAAAAGCTAGAACCAGACATGAAACAACAGACCAGTTCTAGATCAGGAAAGCAAAACTTCAAGGCTTTATTTTGTCACCCTGCTTATTTAACTTATATGCAGGTGAGAAATGCTGGACTGGATGAAGCACAAGCTGTAATTAAGATTGCTGGGAGAAATATCAGTAACCTCAGATATGCAGATGACACCACCCTTATGGCAGAAAGTGAAGAGGAACTAAAAAGCCTCTTGATGAAAGTGAAAGAGGAGAGTGAAAAAGTTGGCTTAAAACTCAACATTCAGAAAACGAAGATCATGGCATCTGATCCCATCACTTCATGGCAAATAGATGGCAAAACAGTGGAAACAGTGGCAGACTTTATTTGGGGGGCTCCAAAATCATTGCAGATGGTGATTGCAGCCATGAAATGCTCAAACTATTGCACAATTGCACTCATCTCACATGCTAGTAAAGTAATGCTCAAAATTCTCCAAGGCAGACTTCAGCAATACGTGAACCGTGAACTCCCTGATGTTCAAGCTGGTTTTAGAAAAGGCAGAGGAACCAGAGATCAAATTGCCAACATCCTCTGGATCATGGAAAAAGCAAGAGAGTTCCAGAAAAAACATCTCTTTCTGCTTTACTGACTATGCCAAAGTCTTTGACTGTGTGGATCACAATAAACTTTGGAAAATTCTGAGAGAGATGGGAATACCAGACCACCTGACCTGCCTTTTGAGAAATCTGTATGCAGGTCAGGAAGCAACAGTTAGAACTGGACATGGAACAACAAACCGGTTCCAAATAGGAAAAGGAGTGCATCAAGACTGCATATTGTCACCCTGCTTATTTAACTTATATGCAGAGTACGTCATGAGAAACACTGGACTGGAAGAAACACAAGATGGAATCAAGATTGCCGGGAGTAATATCAATAACCTCAGATATGCAGATGATACCACCCTTATGGCAGAAAGTGAAGAGGAGCCAAAAAGCCTCTTGATGAAAGTGAAAGAGGACAGTGAAAATGTTGGCTTAAAGCTCAACATTCAGAAAACGAAGATCATGGCATCCGGTCCCATCACTTCATGGGAAATAGACGAGGAAACAGTGGAAACAGTGTCAGACTTTATTTTGGGGGGCTCCAAAATCACTGTAGATGGTGACTGCAGCCATGAAATTAAAAGACGCTTACTCCTTGGAAGAAAAGTTATGACCAACCTAGATAGTATATTTAAAAGCAGAGACATTACTTTGCCGACTAAGGTCTGTCTAGTCAAGGCTATGGTTTTTCCTGTGGTTATGTATGGATGTGAGAGTTGGACTCTGAAGAAGGCTAAGCACTGAAGAATTGATGGTTTTGAACTGTGGTGTTGGAGAAGACTCTTGAGAGTCCCTTGGACTTCAAGGAGATCCAACCAGTCCATTCTGAAGGAGATCAACCCTGGGATTTCTTTGGAAGGAATGATACTAAAGCTGAAGCTCCAGTACTTTGGCTACCTCATGCGAAGAGTTGACTCACTGGAAAAGACTCTGATGCTGGGAGGGATTGGGGGCAGGAGGAGAAGAGGATGACCCAGGGTGAGATGGCTGGATGGCATCACTGACTCGATGGACGTGAGTCTGAGTGAACTCCGGGAGATGGTGATGGACAGGGAGGCCTGGCGTGCTGTGATTCATGGGGTCACAAAGAGTCGAACACGACTGAGCAACTGAACTGAACTGAACTCTTTGAAAGGAAAGTTATGACCAACCTAGATAGAATATTAAAAAGCAGAGACATTACTTTATTAATGAAGGTCTGCATTGTCAAAACTATGGTTTTTCCTTTAGTCATGTATGGATGTGAGAGTTAGACCGTAAAGAAAGCTGAGCACTGAAGAATTGATGGTTTTGAACTGTGGTGTTGGAGAAGACTCTTGAGAATGCCTTGGACACTAAGGAGATTCAACCCGTCAATCCTAAAGGAACTCAGTCCTGATATTGAGAAGGACTGATGCTGATGAATTGTTGATGGACAGGGAGGCCTGACGTGCTGCAGTCCATGGTGTCACAAAGAGTGGAACATGACTGAGCGACTGAACTGAACTGAAGCTGAAGCTGAAACTCCAATATTTTGGCCACCTGAAGTGAAGAACTGACTCGCTGGAAAAAAAAAACCTGATGCTGGGAAAGATTAAAGGTGGGAGGAGAAGGGGACAACAGAGGATGAGAGAGTTGGATGGCAACACCGACTCAATGGACATGAGTTTGAGTAAACTCTGGGAGTTGGTGATGGACAGGGAGGCCTGGCATGCTACAGTCTATGGGCTCTCAAACAGTCAGACGTGACTGAGTGACTATACTGAATGGAACTCAGTTCCTCTCCTGGCCTTCTATGTTGGGCAAAACATCCACTGGATTTTGGTGATGTTCAAAGAAGAGAAGACCAGATGAGTTCCTAAATGGCTTTCATGAACCAGGTGAGGGTAGGATCAGATGACAATTGGGCTCTTCATTTCTCAGTAATGTGAGAACATGAAACAGATGTCAGATTACTGAACAGTTTGGAATGCCAGGCCTCAGAACTGCCAGCTGGCCAAACTGTTTGGAAAATTTGAGGCAAGAGCAAGAAGTAGATGTTCAAAACCCACACTCCACCATTACCATGGGCCCACTGACCAGTTCACCAAAAGAGACACTGACTTTCCCTCACACAGAAAGGACCAGTCAGGAGACAGTCACTCTTAAACACAAAGAACCATCTGCCCCATGATGCCATTTAGAAGATAACTGACACAAAGAAAACCATACCAAATATTTGAACAAAATGAAGTAAAACACTGACAAAAAAAATCAAAGGGGCATTTATCTGTTGAGGTGTAATAGTGCCTTTTTATATAGAAAGCATTGTCAGGTCTTGAGACTCCTTCTCAAGGTAATAGTGAATATTATCCATGATACAGACTTAGTCATTGTAGTATTGTTTGAAACAACTGAATTTACACATGTTGGTTGTGATAGGTTACATTTTGATGAAGCTTTGGATCCTTAAATTTTGGCTGTAGACCTATCTTACCTGCAAGCTCATGAAGATATTCAGAGGGATTGTCTTGGAAAACATATTATTATAAATGTATATGTTGTCCCTTTGTTGCTGTTCAGTCATCCAGTCATGTCCAAACTCTGAGACCCCATGGACTGCAGCACACCAGGACTCCCTGTTCCTTACCATCTCCCAGAGTTTGCCCAAGTTCATGTTCATCTATAGTGCCATCTTGCCATCTCATCCTCTGATGCCCCCTTCTTCTGCCCTCAATATTTTCCAGCATCAAAGGCTTTTCCAGTGAGTCGTCTGTTTACATCAGGTGACCAAAATACTGGAGCTTCAGTTTCAGCATCAATCCTTTCAGTGAATATTCAGGGTTGATCTCCCTTAAGATTGACTGGTTTGAGCTCCTTGCTGTCCAATGGACTTTCAGGAGTCTTCTCCAGCACCACAGTTCAAAGGCATCAGTTCTTTGGCTTTCTGCCTTCTTTACAGTTCAGCATTCACAACTGTATGTGACCAGTGGGAAAACCATAGCCTTGACTATACAGACCTTTGTTGGCAGAGTAATGTCTCTTAATCTTAACTTGTCCTCAACTCTAGAAAAGACATCCCCGGCCTTATGGGAACAGAACTACAAGAGATATGAGATTTTTGCCAATTGGTATAGGCATCTCATGTAAGAAGTTCAATATTCTATAGAAATCAAATTTTGAGAGGAGAAAAAAGCAGAGAGAATAAGGTTGACAGAGTAGAGAAAGGAGCACAAGAACAGAAGCAAACAAAAAAAAAAATGTCTAAAGGGCATTAGAGATTCAGAGAGGTGTGTGTGTGTGTGCTAGGTTGCTTCAGGCATGTCTGACTCTTTGTGATCCCATGGATTGTAGCCCATTAGGCTCCTCTGTCCATGGGATTCTCCAGGCAAAAATACTGTAGTGGGTTTCCATTTCCTACTCCAGGGGATCTTTCTAACCCAGGGATTGGACCCATGTTTCTTAAGTGTCTTGCATTGACCACTGGGTTCTTTACTACTGATACCACTAGAGAAGCAGAGACTGGTAAACTGAGATAGAAATGAAGACACTTTAGGAGAGATCAGAGACAAACAGAAGGAGTTGCTATTTTTATCTCCTTATGGTTTTCCACCTTCTAATTCCATACCCGTGAGATTTCCAAGCACACTATATCCTTAATATAACTCCCATCCCCATGCCCTGCCCTTTCAGGTCCTTTATATCCCAAAGACAAGTGCATGTCCTCTGCTGCACAGAGCCACAAATTCAAGGTCCCACCCCTTCCCAGAGAAGTCTATTTAAGCTTTGCCAAAATTCTTTGGAGTAAATATTAGCATTCTCCTCATTGTTAGGGTACCCATGAAATAAATCTTGCAAACCAAAAATAGTGAACATGGGCATAAACTAAGAATGTCCCTAGCAAAGCAGAGAATGGGGGTAACAAGATTCATTACCACTGCAGAAGAGGAGTTTCAGAGGATGCATGATTCCTTGATGATCTGACCAAGTCAAGGTATCAGGAGGCTCAGATCAGGTATTTCCATTTTACTTCTGAAGCTCCTGACCCCTTCTCACAGTCTTGTCTCCATATTTTAGCACAATTGTTTACAAAATCACAGCCAGAAAGACAAAGCTGATCCATGTTGCCCTATGAATAATCACCAAACTCTAAAACCAAAAGGTGAGAAATGCAATTAGGGTCCTTAAAGTAAGAAAATAAGCAACATATGCAAGTTTAAGAGGTGCTCCTTCTGACGCTAGTCCATAAATCACAGACAGATCTGTCTCTGCAGCTATTATTTATAAGAACACAGTTCTGGAACAAAGGGCAATAGTAAAGCTGACCTAGGCATCCTCCCTATGAGCTCAGGTGCCTGGCAATTGATGTAGACATAGAAGGTGAGCTGCATGGTGCTGCTTTTCTGTCCTTGTGATTCTGAAGAGACTGGACTGGAACCATTAGGAGGTCAAGTCATCTCTGCTCTAAGGAGAGTGGTGAGATATAAATGAGTTTCAGTTACATCTTATGATGTTCAAGGAGTCTCTGGTTCTCTTAGACAGAGAAGGGCAAAACTGTAGCTCTTTGCATCTTTAAAAACAATATACCCAACTGTCCCTTTCTCTCACAGGTGCCTAGAATGAGATTTGGGGCAGAAGAGAAGGTATGGTCAGTTGGCTCCAAGTTTAACAATGTTCCAGTCTATCTACTATTGTCAGCCACTCTAGTGCTTGTAAGCATGGACGCTGGAATCAGGTGGTATTGGGTTTAAAATGCTAACTTTATCACCTTTATTATCGTTTAGTCACTAAGCTATGTCTGACTCTTTTGCGACCCCATGGACTATAGCCCACCAAGGCAAGAATTTCCCAGTCAAGAATACTGGAATGAGTTGTCATTTCTTTTACCAAGGGATCTTCTCAACCCAGGGATTGAACCCGCATCTCCTTCACTGGCAGGTGGATTCTTTACCACTGACCACCTGGGAAGCCAAATTTATCACTTACTAGTTGTATAACCAGACTAAGTTATTAATCTTGCTGATCCTCACTATAAATGAGGATATTGACTACTTACTTCATGGGTTTATTGAGGTGAATAAACTAAAAGCATGGAAAATGTGCACAAGACATTGTACAAATTCACTTTTGATAAATACTTGCTATAATAAAAAATAATAAACTTAGGACAGACTTATGAAAACATTCTCCAGGACCAAAAAGAGAAGTAACCTAGTCATGCATTAAAAATCTCTGTGAAGAAGGGGAGAGAGAGGTAATAGGTCTGGGACTGGTAGTCTCAATGGTTTTTTCAGGTTTCTACTGAGTGCAGATAAAGGAGCAGGTTTGTAGCTTTGCTGCAGAATTCTAAATGAGAAAAGCCTTGTGCACGCATGCACACACACATGCACACACATGTGTGTGTGAGCACACACACACTCACACACCACTAAAGATGATGTCATCTTGGAGATCTTTTCATTTTTTAGATAGCGTTTTCAAATTTGATATTTGTCTAGATGAATTATAATTATGCACTCCACTTTTGTTGAATTGCTAGCAAAATATCACTTACTGTTGTGTAGATGACCAGAGCTAGAGAAGGTAAGAAAAGGCTGGACATGTAGCCAAAAGCCTGATCTTTCAGGGCCTTGTAGTTCAATGTAAGAGCCTAAACTTTTATTAAAAAAACATTACGGCAAAATCTAAGGAAGTATATTCATTAATGACTTTGTTTTGCTAAAGCAATCAATCCTACAAAAAACATCTTCCTATACGTCTGTAGGCACACATGCATATAGGTATTTAAGGACAATTTCTAGAAGTAGAATTGCAAAGTAAAAACTCTGAACATTTTAGAAGTTGAGAGATGTTGACGAATTGCTCAAAGAAAATGTTTTGCTGAGACTCTCAGCCAAAGTGTATGAGAGCCTGTAGCCAAGTTTAGCTAACACATTATTATCAATAATTCTAAGAATTGTCAATCTTTAGAGGGGAAAAATAACAAAATGGAATTGCTTCTTTTACTAGTGTCAGGTTCTATATTCAACATGTAATATGGAAAATACATGTTGTCAAAATTATTCTGGAATATCTCTTGAGTCACTCATAATGTGTAATATATGCAGCTGGAAATACACAGCCCTGTACAGTAATACACGTGTATCCTGAAGTGAAAGAACCACTGAACCCAGTAAAAGGAAGGAACAGAAAGAAAGCACCCAGGCTGATGTCTGGCAACTCAAACCATCCTGCTCTCTAGAAAACTGTTAAACCCTTTCAATTTTTCCATGAGCAGTGGATGGTCTCCCACACCCTATTGTTTTTGTCCAGGTGAAAAGTGACCCACATTCTATTTCCACAAGAGCTACCACAGCAGGTGAAAACATCTTACCAGATAAAAGTCTCTGTTAGCTACACCTATATTAGAATCTACACCTTCACACTTAATTATGTCCTAACTTAAATATACCTGCTGCTCTTCACGATGCAGTATGTCTTTTTATGCTCTTGACCAGCACTGGGATCATAATAAGCCTCTGCAGTATTAACTTCAACCAAGAGAAATCCATAAAACAGTCCCCTCTCCAAAAGAGATACAGATCTGTGGGAGGGCCATCAGTCAGCCTGCAGTGTAATGTGCTGCCACAGATGTTCATTTAGCAGAGTCCTGAGGAGGTGGCCCCCTTACAAGGCTGTGTGTCAGAGAGACAGGGTGAGACTGGAAATGCAGTCACGTATGACAGTGTTGTTTAACTTTGCTCCTGCCTGTTCCCAGTGATCAGTCCAAGCCTCCTCTTTTAAGGGGGAACTAATCCAAGGTAAAAATGCAGAACTAGATAATGTCAGTGCTAGAAAGGGTCTTATGCTGAACTGCAGCACTATGTGAAGAAGGCAACTGAAATGGATGATGTGCCGAGTGTAATATTACCCAGAAGAAAAACTGTATCTCCATGACTAATCTACCTTTTAATTTCCCATTGAAGATATTCTTGTTGCTGCATTCATTTTATTTTCATTTTTTCCAAATCTAGGGAGAAGTGAATCCTCATAAGGAAATTCCTCCTCTCTTACTTGAACACAGGAATGTATTCTTTGATATGCTATTTATTTTCTCAATTGTTCCTTAAAATGTCCATGCAAAAATCACTTTTCTGTACTTATGGTATTCAGAAACCCAAAGAACAGCAGAAGCCAGATGACTGATGAAGAGTTTTGCATTCACACCACTTATAAATTCCATTGAGATATTGCACAGAGTGTGTGGATTGGAGTTAAAAATTAATGAGGATCTACTGTTATCCAGATACTGTATAGAAGTCTTATTGCACATTCTCCACCTTACAGCAATTCTGTGATGTCAGTTCTGGCATCCTTATGACCATTTGACATATGAAACAACTTAATCCCAGGCAGTTTAAGGAAATCATTCAAGATTACTTGGGAGAAATTGAGCAGAGATTTACACCCAAATCCTGCTACTTCTAAAGCACGTACTCTTTCAACTCCTACATATCACTCGCAAGGCACAACTTTAGGAATTCTGTCTTCTACAATCCTGTTTATCTGGGTCACAAGAATGTGCAATCTAGTGTCTCATAGAGTTGGATTGTTCTCAGAATATAAACAATATGGGGGATATGTGTGTATACCTAGCTCTTTATATATAACACTGTAAAAACTTTTCAAATACATTTCACAACACTCCATAGGAAAATAGGATGCATTTAATATCACATTTTTACAGGTGGGGAAACAGAAAAGACAAATGAACTCTAGAAGACCCCAAGGTGAGTTAATGGAGTGTCCGCCTGGAAAGCAAGCCTCCTACCCCAAGTCCAGATCTCTTCTCATCATATTAAGCTACTCAGAGATGTGAACAGCAGGAGCTCCAGGAATTCTGACATTTCTGACTTTAAGTCCTTTTTCCCCTTCCTCCAAATAAGCTAACTTGTCTCCTTCCATGCAGTATAAGAAGGTGGGAGGTCAAATACTTAATCCACCTCCAGGCTCAGTAGCTGTTGGCTCATCCTGAGCTTAGCGCCCCCTGCCTCCTGCTCTCACTCCCTCCTGCCCAGAGAAGCTACAGTAGGGAATATCTCCCTGCAGGGAAAGGGTCAGACGTAGAGGAGTTCTGATGGGCCTCATGCTAGGAGCTGGCTCACAATGCTCGGCTGCTTCCAGATGCTCTGTGGGGACAAATAGCAGCAGGAAAGGTTCCTACTGTGCCCCATTTGAGCATTGATCTGTTTACCGTATGTGAGCTTAGCCTCCAGATGGTCTCTGGGCATTGCAAGTCTTTTTAATAAATAAGTAAACTAACATTTATAAAGAGCTTTACCAAGTTCTGCCACATCCATAATAATCTAATTAAGTCCTGTACCCAATCCAATGCGTATGTATCTGCATTTTTGTCATGTAGGGTAACTGTTTAGTGATAAAATTACTGAGTTAACTTAATTTGTGTTGTTTGGCCTCCAAAAATCTCAGGCTCTTTTTCCCTAAACCATTCTTTCCATTTACTGAATGACATCAGACTAGCTATCTAAAGCTTGGTCATGGTAATTTCCCTAAGAAAGCATTCAGAAACCTCACCTCTTAGTATGTCAGTGTCCAGAGAGTGAGCAGTTCTTGAGTGCTGCATGAGAACACTTTCATAAGGACATACTTTAAAGGGAAGCAGAGACTAGATCACTCAGGCATATGTCCCCCTTTCTACTGGGTGGAAATAAGGAGCTAGGCTTTATGTGTGCTCCTGACTTGAAGTTGTTGTTGTTGTTGTTGTTTAATTTTTATTTTATATTGGAGTACAGTTGATTAACAATGTTGTGTTAGTTTCAGGTATATGGCAAAGTGATTCAATTATATGTACACATATACATGTATCTGTTCTTAAAATTCTTTCCTAGTTAGGTAATTATAGAGTATTGAGCAGAGTTCCCTGTGCTATACAGTAAGTCCTTGTTGGTTAACTATTTTAAATATAGTAGCATGTATATGCCAATCCCAACCTCTCAATCTATCTCTCCCCCTAGCCTTCCTCCCCTAGTAACCATAAGTTTTTTTTCTAAGTCTGTGAATCTATTTCTGTTTTGTAGATAAGCTTGTTTGCATCTTCCTTTTTTTAGATTCTGAATATAAACAATATCATAAGATATTTGTCTTTCTCCATCTGACTAACTTCACTTAGTATAATAATCTCTAGGTCCATCCTTGCTACTGTGGCAGTATTTCACGTTTAATGTCTAAGCACCAGTCCATTGTATATATGTACTACGTCTTTATCCATTTATCTGTTAGTGGATTTTAGGCTACTTCCACAATCTCCAAAATTTATTTAACAGTCACACATCTCAATATCAAAACCAAACAACAGCAACAACAACAAAAATTCATGTTGATGTATAGCAAAACCAATACAATAAAGTAAAAAAAAAAAGTCAATCAAAAAATGGACAGAAGACCTGAATAGACATTTCTCTGAAGAGACCTGGGTTGCACAGATGTCTTTTTTCTTCCTACAGTAAGGGAAATGTGACAAGTAGTCACTACACAGAAAAAAAAAATAATAATAACACAAGTATATGAACACGAGTAAGAATTTAAATGGTTCATATCTGGCCATAAGATGAATAAAATCTGAGTACCTAATATAACATGATGACTTTATAACCTTGTTACACTATAAAATCCAGCTTCCCAGGTAGTGCTAGTGGTAAAAACCTGCCTGCCAATGCAGGAGACATAAGAGACACAGGTTTGATCCCTGGATAAGGCACATCCTCTGGAGGAAGGCAGAACAACCAACTCCAGTATTCCTGCTTGGAGAATCCCATGGACAGAGGAGCCTGGCGGCTACAGTCCATAGGTTTACAAAGACTCAGACACGACTGAAGCGACTTAACATACATGTATAAAATCTATTGTCTGATAAATTTTATTTCAGGGAGTCAGAGGAATTTACTTATTAAAATATCAGAAGTACTTCATAAAGTGGAGTATCACATAGATGTTCTAGAAAATACGTTTCATATATTAAGCATTTATCAGTTTGTAGAGGGACTTCCCTCATAGCTCAGTTGGTAAGGAATCCGCCTGCAATGCAGGAGACCTAGGTTTGATTCCTGGCTCGGGAAGATCCCTTGGAGAAGGAAATGGCAGCCCACTCCAATATTCTTGCCTGGAGAATCCAGAGGAGCCTGGCAGGCTACAGTCCGTGGGGTTGTGAGAGTTGGACACAACTTAGTAACTAAACCACTACTATTAGTTTGTACAGAACAAAATAGTCTGCAGCGAAAAACATGAAGCGCCAATATGAGTTAGGACACACGGGTTACAAGTATCAAATACTAAGGAAAGTTATTCTGCCACATGATAGAGATCCAAAGTTGGCCAATTTCTTGCTTTCACTGAGTTAGGCACTCAGTGATGTATACAATCAATGAGATTATTTCTGAACTTCCCTGGTGGCTCAGACAGTAAAGAATTTGCTTGCAATACAGGAGACCTGGGTTTGATCCCTGGGTCAGGAAGATACCCTGGAGAAGGGGATGTCTACCCACTCCAGTATTCTTGCTAGGAGAATCCCCTGGATAGAGGAGCCAGGGGGGCTACAGTCCATGGGGTCACAGAGTCAGACACCGTTGAGCAACTAACACACTAAATAGTTTCTTTCTCCACTTACCATTCTTGGAAGTGTCTCCTTTCTTGGAGTGTCAGCAAGAGGCCAATTCATATCCTGCATGGTGATGGTGATATTTCCTGAGTTCTTTCATTTTGTTCTAACTTTTCATGATTCTCTTTTACCAATCCAAATTGACCTGCTATTGTGACATGCTAAGTCACTTCAGTCGTGTCCGACTCTGTGCGACCCCATAGACAGCAGCCCACCAGGCTCCCCCATCCCTGGGATTCTCCAGGCAAGAATACTGGAGTGGGTTGCCATTTCCTTTTCCAATGCATGGAAGTGAAAAGTGAAAGTGAAGTCGCTCAGTCCTGTCTGACTCTTAGTGACCCCATGGACTGCAGCCAGCCGGGCTCCTCCATCCATGGGATTTTCCAGGCAAGAGTACTGGAATGGGGTGCCATTGCCTTCTCCGCTATTGTGACATAGTATTTCTCAATTTCATTCTGTTACTTATAGTGATCTTTTTCAGCTAGAAGATGTAACTAGACTTTTTGTTCCATTTCACTCACTCGCTTTTGTAAAGAATATTTAGAAATATGTAATGCTTTTAATGTTCCTTAAATCCCTTTTTCTTTTATTTCTGTAGCAAGTTGATATTTGCCCTTTTATTATTCTAAGGTGCACATCTTCATTTGCAACTGCATTTAAAAAAATCTCCATTGCTTTTTTTTTTTTTTGCTTTGCTAATGTTTTCCTTTAATTCTGAAGAGTTTCTTTTTGCCACTTATTTTTTTTTTAATCTTGACAATAATTTTGTCACTCTGCTCTCTACATTGAGTTTCTGTTTCCTGGGAAATTAGCCACTGAGTACTGGCCATACTATAATAGATTCTATCTTGGAACACTATTGTACTATATAACACTTTATTGTATAATTGAAATTAGCTAAGAAAGTTAAATGTTCTCACACAAATATATATGGATATATTTCAATATATTTCATGTATATATTAATATTTGAGGTGATGGATGTGTTAATTTATTATTTGCGAGGAATACTTTCACAATGTATGCATGTCTCAAGTCATCACAATATACAGCTTAAATATCTTACAATTTTATTTGCCAAGTATGCCTTTTTAAAGTGGGAGAAAATAGTTTAGATGACCCAGAGTCCAGTTCCAATCTAGAGAATTCAAACTCAGAAAGACTCATATCAATTCCAGACTGGAGTGTAAAAGAGTATGCATTCCTATTTCCAGTCATCACACCATTTCACTGGATGATTATGGGAAAACCATAGATTTAGAACTGGTAGGTAGACTATGGGGCTTCCCTGATGGCTCAGCACGTAAAGAATCTGCCTGCAATGCAGGAGACACAGGAGACAAAGGTTGATCCCTGGGTGGGGAAGATTCCCTGGAGTAGGAAATGGCAACCCTCTCTAGTATTCTTGCATGAAAAGTCCCACGGAAAGCGGAGCCTGGTGGCTATAGTCCAAGAGGTCGCAAAGAGCCAGACAGGACTGAGCTACAAAGAACAGGTAAACTATATGCTACCTTCACCAGTATTATTTTTATTTAAATTGAGAAAAAATCCAACTCAGAAAAGCTTAAGAAGACAAAACAAACAACAGGAGAAAATTTGTTTAATGCCCAACAAAACTAGAAAGTTGAAGGAAATCTGCAGGTATATCTTTGGTTACACATGAATTCAAAC